>NW_016816279.1:81614-87433 GCF_001698545.2 Rhinopithecus bieti
AAAGTGAATATGTGAGACTAATGCACATATCACAAACAGTTTCTCAGAAAGTTTCTTTCTATTTTTTCTCAGAAGATATTTCCTTTTTCACCATGGGCTTCAAAGAGCTACCAAATATGTCTGTGCAGAATACAAGAAAACACTCTTTCCAAACTTCTGAATGAAAGGAAATATTGAACCCTGTGAGATCAATACAGAACACGAAATTCGGTTTGTCTGACAACTTCCTTGTAGTTTCTATCCTCACATATTCACTTTTTCACCTTTGGCCTCGTAGAGCCCTCAAATGTCCTTTTGCAGAATGGACAGAAACAGTGTTCCAAAACTACTGAATCCAAAGAAAGTTTTAACTCTTTGAGATGAATGCACACATCACAAAGCAATTTCTCAGAAAGATTGTTTCCAGTTTTTCTCAGAAGATATTTCATTTTTCAAGGTTGGCCTCAAAGCGCTACAAAATCTCTCTTCACAGAATACAAGAAAGCACTGCTTCCAAACAGCTGAATGAAATTAAATGTTTAACTCTGTGAGATGAATGTACAAATCACAAGTCGACTTGTCAGATTACTTCCTTCTAGTTTTGCCCTAGGATATTCACTTTTCACCATTGGCCTCAATGAGCTCCCAAATGTCCTTCTGCAGAATGGACAAAAACATTTTTCTGAAACTGCTGAATGTAAAGAAAGGTGTAACTCTGTGAGATGAATGCACACATCACAAAGCAGCTTCTGAGAGAGCTACTTTCTAGTTTTTCTCAGAAGATATATTATTTCTCATTGTGGGCCTCAAAGTGCTACCAAATATGTCTTTGCAGAATACAGGAAAACACTGTTTTCAAACTCCTGAATGAAACAAAATGTACTATGTGAGATGAATGCACAAAACACAAGTCGGTTTGTCAGATTACTTCCTTGTACTTTCTATCCTTGGATATTCGCTTTTTCACCTTTGGCTTCATAGAGCCACCATATGTCCATTTGCAGAATGTTCCGAATTCACAGAGTGTTCCAAAACTGCTGAATCAAAAGAAAGTAATAACTCTTTGAGACGAATGCACACATCACAAAGCAGTTTCTCAGAAAGATTGTTTCTAGTTTTTATCTGGATATTTCCTTTTTCACCATTGGTCTCTATCCGCTCCCAAAGATACTTTCACAGGTAGTACAAAACAATGTTTCCAAACTGCAGAAAGATAAGAAAAAGTTCACTTCTGTGTTATGAAAGCTCACATCACAAAGTGGTTTCTAACATATCTTCTTTCTACTTTTTGTCCTCTGACGTTCACTTTTTCGCCATGGACCTCAAAGAGCTACTAAATGTCCATTCACAGAATAAACAAAAACAGTGTTATCACACTGTTGAATCCAAAGAAGGGTTTAACTCTGTGAGATGAAGGCACGCATCACAAAGCAGTTTCTCCGAAACGTGCTTTCTAGTATTTCTCACCAGATATTTCCTTTTTCAAGGTTGGCCTCAAAGCGCTACCAAATATCTCTTCGCAGAATACAAGAAAACGCTGTTTCCAAACTGCTAAATGAAAATAAAAGTTTAACTCTGTGGACAAGTGTACAAATCACAGGTCAGTTTGTTTGATATCTTCCTTGTAGTTTCAATCTTGGGATATTAGCTTTTTTGCCATTGACCTCAAAGAGCACCCAAAAGTCCTTTCACAGAAGGGACAAAAACAGGGTTACAAAACTACAGAATCCAACATAGCATTTAACTCTGTGAGATGAAGAGAGGCATCACAAAGCAGTTTCTCAGAAAGCTTTTTCCTACTATATATCTGAAGATATTTCCTTTTCACAGGAGGCCTCAATGCACCCCAAGTATCCCTTGGCAGATTCCACAAAAGCAGTGTTTCCAAATTTCTGAGTGAAAAGGTGTAACTCAGCGAGATGAATGCACACATCACAAAGCCATTTCTGCAATAGTTTTCTTCCAGGTTTTTACACAGGGATACTGTTTTTTTTTCTCCAATGAGCTCTGAAATGTTAGCTTGCATAATGGACAAAAACGGTGTCCCCAATTTGCTGAATACAAAGACAGTTATCAATCTGTGATACAAATGCACACGTCACAAAGCAGTTTATCACAAAGCTTCTTTCTAGTTTTTCTGTGAAGATATTTCTGTCTTCACCATAGACTTCCATGCACTCTGAAATATCCCTTTGCAGATTATATACAAACAGTGTTTCAAAACTACTCAATGAAAAGTAAGGTTTATCTCTGTGAGATGAATGCACACATCACAAAGCAGTTTCTCAGAAAACTTCTTTCTAGTTTTTAATCTGAAGTTATTTCCTTCTTCATCATAGGCCTCAATATGCTCCTAATATCCCATTGCAGATTCTACACAAACAATGGTTCCAAACTGCTGAACAAAGAAAGGTTTAACTCTGTGAGGTGAATGCACACATCACGAAGCAGTTTCTCATAAAACTTCTTTCAAGTTTTATCTGAAGTTATTTCCTTTTTCACCATAAGCCTTGATGTAATCCCAATTGCCTCTGTGCAGATTCTTCAAAAACAGTGTTTCCAGATTGCTCAATTGAAAGAAAGGTTTATCTCCTTGAGATAAATGCATACATCCCAAAGTAGTTTCTCAGAAAGTTTCTTTCTATTTTTTTATCTGAAGATACTTGCTTTTTCACAATAAGCTTCAATGAGCTCCTAAATTTCACTTCGCAGATTCTACACAAACAGGGTTTCCAAACTGCTCCATAAAAATAAAGATTTAATTCTGTGAGAGGAATGCACCCATAACAAAGCAGTTTCTCAGACAACTTCTTTCTAGTTTTTATTTGAAGAGATTTCCTTTTTCCTCATAGTTCTAGATGCACTCCAAAATGTACCTTTACAGATTGTTAAAATACAGTGTTTAGAAACTGTTCAAAGAAAAGTAAGGTTTAACTCTATAAGATAAATGCACACATCACAAAGCAGTTTCCCAGATAACTTCTTTCTAGTTTTTATGTGAAGATATTTCCTTCTTCAATGTAGGCCTCCATGTGCCCCGAATTATCCCTTTGCAGATTCTACACAAACAGTGATTCCAAACTGCTCAATGAAAAGAAAGGTTTAACTCTGTGAGCAGAATGCGCACATCACAAAGGAGTTTCTCAGAAAGCTTCTTTCTAGATTTATCTGAAGATATTTCCTTTTTCACTGTTAGCCTCAATGTGCTCCCAAATGTCCCTTTGCAGATTCTCCAAAACAGTGTTTCAAAATGCTAAATGATAAGAAATGTTTATCTCTGTAAGATGAAGGCACACATCACAAGACTGTTTCTCAGAAAGCTTTTCTAGTTTTATCTGAAGATATTTCCTACTTCACCAGGCTTCAATGTGCTCCAAAATATCTTTGCAGAATATACAGAAAGAGTGATTCCAAACTGCTCAATAAAACAAAGGTTCAAATGTGTGTCAAACACTTTCTCAGAAATCTTCTTTCTAGTTTTTATATGAAAATAGTTTCCTTTTTCAGTGTAGGCCTCAATGTACTCCCAGATGTCCCTTTGCAGATTATTAAAAAACAGTGTTTCCAAACTGCTCAATGAAAAGATAGGTTAACCTTTGTGAGTTGAATGCATACATCACAAAGGAGTTTATCAGAAAGGTTCTGTCTAGTTTTTATCTGAAGATATTTCCTTTCTCACCATAGGCCTCAATGCGCTCTGAAATATCCATTCACAGATTCTACAAAAACAGGTATTTCAAACTGCTCAAGCAAATGAAAGTTTTAACTCTGTGAGATGAATGCACACATCACAAATAAGTTTCTCAGATGCCTTCTTTCTAGTTTTCATCTAATGATATTTCCTTTTCACCATAGGCCTTGCTGCACTCAAAATATCCCTTCACAGATTCTTCAAAACAGTTTCCAAAATGCTCAGTGAAAAGAAAGGTTAACTCAGTGAGATGAATGCACACATCAAAAGCAGTTTCTCCGAAAACTTCCTTATAGTTTTTATGTGAAGATATTTCCTTATTCACTGTAACTGTCAATGCACTTCAAAATATCCCTTTCCAGATCCTATGCAAACAGAGTTTCCAAAACGCTCAAGGATAACGAATGTTTAACTCTGTGAGATGAATGCACACATCACAAAGCAGTGTCTCAGAATGCTTCTTTCCTGTTTTTATCTGAAGATAGTTTCTTTTTTACCATAGGCCTCAATGCTATCCCAACTAACCCTTCAGAGATCCTACGAAAACAGTACATCCAAACTGCACAATGAAAAGAAAAGTTTAACTCTGTGAGATGAATGCATACATCACAAAGCAGTTTCTTAGACAGCTTCTTTCTAGTTTTATCTGAGAATATTTCCTTTTCAACATAGTCCTCAATGTGCTCTCAAATATCCCTTCACAGATTCTACACAGTGTTTCCAAACTGCTCAATGAAAACAAAGGTTTAACTCTGTGAGATGAATGAACACATCACAAACCAGTATCTCACAAAACTTCTTTCTAGTTTTTATGTGAAGATATTTCCGTCTTCACCACAGGCTGCAATGCACTCTTAAATATCCCTTTGCAGATTCAACACAAAGAGGGATTCCAAACTGCTCAATGAAAACAAAGGTTTAGCTGTGTGAGGTGAATGCGCACATCTCAAATCAGTTTCTCAGAAAGCTTATTCCTGGTTTTTATCAAAAGCTATTTCCCTTTTCACCGTATGCCTCGAAGTGCTCCAAAATATCTCTTCACAGGTTACTCAAGCACAGTGTTTCCAAAATGCTCAGTGAAAAGAAAAGGTTTAACACTGAGAGATGAATGCACACATCAAAAACAGTTTCTCAGAAAGCTTCTTTCTAATTATTATGTGAAGATATTTCCTTCTTCACCATAAGCTTCAATGCATTCTGAAATATCCCTTCACAGATTCTACACAAAGAGTGTTTCCAAACTGCTCAATGAAAAGAAAGGTTTAACCCTGCGAGATGACAGAGCACATCACAAAGCAGTTTCTCAGAAATTTTCTTTGCAGTTTTTATCTGAAGATATTTCTTTTTTCACCATAGACTTCAATGCACTCCCAAATATAACTTCACACATTCTACAAAACAGTGATTCCCAACTCCTCAGTCAAATGGAAGTTTTAACTGTGTGACGAATGCTCACGTCACAAAGCAGTTTTTCACCATAAACCTTGATGCACTACTAGATGTCCCTTTGCAGATTTTTCAGAGGCAGTGTTTCCAAACTGCTCACTGAAAAGAAAGGTGTAACTTTATGAGATGGATGCATACATCACAAAGTAGTTTCTCAGAAGGTTCTTTATGGTTTTATCTGAAGATATTTAATTTTCACCATGGGCCTCATGTGCTCACAAATATCCCTTCACAGTTTCTACAAAAACAGTGATTCCAAACTGCTCAGCAAATTAATGGTTTACCTCTGTGAGATCAATGCACACATCATGAAGCAGTTTCTCAGAGAGTTCTTTCTTGTTTTAATCTGAAAATATTTCCTTTTTCACCATAAGCCCTGATGCGCTCCTAGATATCCCCTTGCAAATTCTTCAAAAACAGTGTTTCCCAACTGGTCAATGAAAAGATAGGCTTTACTGTGTGAGATGAATGCATACATCACAAAGCAGTTTTTCAAAAATGTTTTTTCTAGTTTTTTTCTACTTTTTATCTGAAGATATTTAGTTCTTTACCATAGACTTCAGTGCCATCCAATATATCCTTTCTCATTTTCTGCAGAAACAATGTTGTCAAAATGCTCAATTTAAAGTGAGGTTTAACTCTGTGAGATGAATGAAAGCATCACAAAGCAGTTTCTCAGAAAGCTTTTTATCTGAAGATATTT
>NW_016816280.1:0-2022 GCF_001698545.2 Rhinopithecus bieti
GAAGAGCAATCTATACTAATAACAGCCAACTGGGAGATCCTAAAGAGTGCAGTTAAAGAAAAAAAAAATTCAAATTTTCCCTCGAAAAGAAACCAGTGATAACACTTGGGTCCCCTCTCTGAGGTTCGAAAGCCTCTCCGTTAGTTTTAGTTGCTTTTAGGCCTGTTCTTACTGCATTAGCAAGGTGTATCTTTCTCTTCATATGCAGACAGTGCCCTCTCCTGGTGGGAGGCTCTCAGTCTCTGTCTACAAATTCAAGTCCTGAGAGGTAGAGGGGTCCCCAACTGTCCATCTTCTGCCAAAGTGGTGCCCTTGGGAATCACCAACTTCCTATGCCCACCTGTTCCAGCTACTTGGTTCACTTTGACCCAGCTCCTCAAGGGTGACACCCTTCCTCATCAGGCTCCCAGATTCCATCAGGTGTTCAAACCCCATGTGACAGGTGAAATACTGGTCCCCAGAGATGCCCACATTCTAACCCCTTTATCGTGTAAATGTGTGACCTTACGCAACACATGCGACTTTGCAGGTGGGATTTCATTAAGGATCTTGACATGGGAAGATTATTTTGGATGAGCTGTGTAATTACAATGGGATCACAGGTTTCTTATAAGAGTGAGACCTGTGTCAGGATGAAGGAGGTGTCCATATGTGGAAAGAGACAGAAAGAAAAGTAGAGAGGACCACTGAAAAAAAGTAATTGAAAGACTTTGGCACCCAGGTTGCCATGGCTGCCCCAGCCCTTCAGATTCTCCTAAAGCCTCAAATGATCTTTGCCTGGAAGATGCACCAGCCCACTGGATAGCTGAGATGCAGCTGTTGGAGGGTAGACCTAGCCTGTGAGGACCCAGTAACTTGGATCCAATACATGACAATAAGGATTGAATGAGCGGTCATTTATTGATGAGTGATTGCTGGTTTTCTTGGCTACCTGGGCCCTGGGTCACAGGGATGGGAGGGCTGAGATGAACCTGGAAAAAAGCCTTCTCAGCACAGAGTCCCAGAGATTTTGAGTATGTGTATAGAAAAAAGCCGTTGTTCCTACACATTCAGTGTCAGAAGTGAAGGATGAGAATGGTGTGCGTGTCAAAGGAAAACAGCTTCTTCCCCTGTACGTGAGGTCACAGCAAATTTGCAAGATTCAGTGCACGGTGAAAGAAGCAGGCAGCCCCTGACATCCAGGGACTGGCCTGGCTCCCACTGCCTGGCTTGGGGTTTCCTGTTGGTCATAAGGAATGTCACAGACAGGACATTTTAAAGTCAATAAGAAACGTCAGACAAGAGCACTGTGACTACAGTGAAGTCAGGAGACCTTGGGTTGTGCTTTGGCTGATTCTTGATTTATTTCAGCTCAAGGCAATCAGTATGTCAAGGTGGCATATTTTGGGGTGTCACATAATCTCTTACATTCGTATTTAGGGTGGGGTGTCCTGTACCCCATCATCTGGAAGGTTGTAGCACTTCCTGCTTTCTAGAGATGGTAAATGAACTCCTTGGGTCACTGGGAAGGTTGTAGTACTTCCTGTTTCCCAGAGATGGTAAATAAACTTCCTGGATCACTGGGGATGTTGTAGCACTTCCTGCTACCTAGAGATGGTCAATTAACTTCCTAGGTCACTGGGAAGGTTGTAGCACTTCCTGCTTCCTGGAGATGGTAAATAAACTTCCAGGGTCACTAGGGAGGTTTGTAGCACTTCCACTACCTGGGGATGGTAAGAGAACTTCCTGGGTCACTGGGGAGGTTGTAGCACTTCCTGCTTTCTAGAGATGGTAAATGAACTTCCTGGGTCATTGGAAGGTTGCAGCACTTTCTAGTTTATAGGGACACTGTAACACTTCCTGGTTTATCTGGAGTTTGTAATGCTTTGTGATTCGTAGGGACATTGCAACACTTTCTGGCTCACATTGTTGCATTTCCTGGTTCAAATGGGTAATAGTAGCACTTCCTGGTTCACGGGGACATTGTGACACTTCCTGGTTCATAGGGATAAATGTAGCACTTCCTGGTTCACAGGGATATCG
>NW_016816280.1:5179-24951 GCF_001698545.2 Rhinopithecus bieti
TCATATGGATAATTATAGAACTTCCTGGTTCATAAAGACATTTGCAACCCTCTGGTTCATAGGAATAATTGTAGCACTTCCTGGTTCATAAAGACATTTGCAACCCTCTGGTTCATAGGAATAATTGTAGCACTTCCTGTTTCATAGGGACATTGCCACACTTTCTGATTCATCCAGATAATTGTAGCACTTCCTGTCATGGTTCATAGGGAAAGTGTGACACTTTCTGGTTCATAATGACATTGTCATACTTCCTGATTCATATGGATGATTGTATCACTTTCTGGTTCATAGTGACATTGCCACACTTCCTGATTCATATGGATAATTGTATCACTTACTGGTTCACAGGGACATTGCCACACTTCCTGGTTCATCCGGATAGTTGTAGCACTTCCTGGTTCATAGGGATATTGCAACACTTTCTGGTTTATATGGATAATTGAAGCACTTCCTGGTTCATATGGATAATAGTAGCACTTCCTGGTTTACAGGGACTTTGCAACATTTCCTCGTTCATCCGGATAGTTGTAGCACTTCCTGGTTCACAGGGACATTGCTACACTTCCTGGTTCATCTGGATAATTGTAGCACTTCCTGGTTCATAGGGAAAGTGTGACACTTTCTGGTTCGTGGTGATGTTGCCACACTTCCTGATTCATGTGGATAATTGTATCAGTTACTGGTTCATAGGGACATTGCCACTCTTCCTGATTCATCCGGATAGTTGTAGCACTTCCTGGTTCATAGGGACATTGTAACACTTCCTGGTTCATACGGATAATTGTAGTACTTCATAGTTTGCAGGGACATTGTGATGCTTCCTGGGTCATAGTGACACTGTAACAGTTTCTGGTTCATATGGATATTTGTAGAACTTCCTGGTTTATAAAGACATTTGCAACCCTCTGGTCCATGGGAATAATTGTAGCACTTCCTGGTTCATAGGGACATTGCCACACTTCCTGATTCATATGGATAACTGTATCACTTACTGGTTCATAGGGACAATTGCCATACTTCCTGGTTCATCAGGATAGTTCTAGCACTTCCTGGTTCATAAGCATATTGCAACACTTTCTGGTTTATATGGATAATTGTAGCACTTCCTGGTTCATAGGGATAATAGTAGCACTTCCTGGTTCACAGGGACATTGCAACACTTCCTGGTTCATTCGGATAATTGTAGAACTTCCTGGTTTGTAGGGACATTGTAACACTTTCTGGTTCATATGTCTAATTGCAGCACTTCCTGGTTTATGGAGACACTGTAACATTTCGAGGTTAATACAGATAGTTGTGGCATTTTCTGGTTCATACGGATAATTGTACTTCCTGGTTTGCAGGGACATTGTGACACTTCCTGGGTCATAGTGACACTGCAGCACTTTCTGGTTCATATGGATAATTATAGAACTTCCTGGTTCATATTGCAACCCTCTGGTTCATAGGAATAATTGTAGCACTTCCTGGTTCATAGGCCCATTGCCACACTTCCTGGTTCATCCCAGTAACTGTAGCACTTCCTGGTTCATAAGGATAGTTGCAACATTCCCTGGTTCATCACCACCATCCTGCCATCTGCTCTAGCCCTATGCAGCCACTCACAAGTCTACTTCATATCCATGGATTTGCCTATCAGGGGCATTTCAAACAAATGGCATCCCATGTGGTTTTGTGCCTGGTTTCTTTCACTCAGCATAATATTTTTGAGGTCCATTGATTCTGTACCATGCATCAGAATTTCATTCTTTTTGATGGCTGAATGACATTCCATTATATGGGTAGACCACATTTTGTTTATCCACACACCTGTTGATGGGCATTGGGTTCTTTCCACTGTGTGACTGCCATGAATAATGCTTAGCACTTAGCATACAGTTAGGACTTCTATGTACATACTTGTCTGAGTACTTGTCTTCAATTTTTTGGGTAAATACCCAGGAGGGGAATGGCTGGGTCATATGATAACTCTATGTTTAACCATTGAAGGATCCGCCAGGCTGCTTTTCAAAGCACCTGCACCATTGCACCATCCCACAAACAATGTAAGAGTACTCCAGTTTCTGCACATCCGAGCCAACACTTGTCATTGTCTGTCTTTGTCATTAGAGCCATCCTAGTGTGTATGATGAGCTGTCTTATTGTGGTTTTGATTTGCATTTCCCTGATGACCACATAGGTCGGCTTTCAAGTTTTCTTGTTCTTTCTTCTCTGTCAAGTAGGTGAGTAATACATAAATAAATATTTCTTACTCAGCATTTTGATGTGTTTTATTCATAGCCTTATTAATGCTTGACCTCATTTGCTTGTCTCTCAGATATGGGTCTCTAAATGTCAGTTTCAAGAAGGAACTGTGTTTTGTTCAACTCCAAAATCCCCAGATCTATCTAAGACACTGCCTGAAACACAGAAGGGGTTAAAAAAATACGGATGAAATATAATAGCAAATGCATGTTCTATTTTAAAATATCAACAGTTATTCCATTTGCAGAACAATAAAAAATTCAATGTGAAGACTAACACACTGTTGATTGTTTATGTGTGTATGCTTGTATATGTATATGTACATACATATATATGTGTGTATACCTCCATGTATGTATAGGTATATATAGGTATACACACATATACAAGCATACCCACATTGTGTATATATATATAATATATATACACACACATGCATACACACACATATATTTACACATATCTTTATAAAACACAGACCTAGGATATTTTTCCTAGAATCAGGTCCAAGCCAGAGAGTTGAAAATGTTGGATTTCTAATTTTTGGTTAAAATAAAACTAAGAACATTTCATTATTTTCATCATTATTTATTTTGGTGACTTGCAGAACATATGCAGGCTGGTTACATGGGTGTGATGCTGAGATTTGGGGTATGATCGATCTCATCACCCAGGTAGTGAGCAGAACGCCCAATAGGTAGTTCTTCAATTCTTACCCTTGTCCCTCCCTCCACTCTCTAGAAGCCCCCAGTGCCTGTTCCTATCTTTGTGTCCATATGTATATGTACATACATATATACGTGTGTATACCTCCATGTATGTATAGGTATATATAGGTATACACACATATACAAGCGTACCCACATTGTGTATATATATAATATATACACACACACATACATACACACACATATATTTACACATATCTTTATAAAACACAGACCTAGGATATTTTCCCTAGAATCAGGTCCAAGCCAGAGAGTTGAAAATGTTGGATTTCTAATTTTTGGTTAAAATAAAACTAAGAACATTTCATTATTTTCATCATGATTTATTTTGCTGACTTGTGGAACATATGCAGGCTTGTTACGTGGGTGTGATGCTGAGATTTGGGGTATGATCGATCTCATCACCCAGGTAGTGAGCAGAACGCCCAATAGGTAGTTCTTCAATTCTTACCCTTGTCCCTCCCTCCACTCTCTAGAAGCCCCCAGTGCCTGTTCCTATCTTTGTGTCCATGAGTACCCAATGTGTAGATCCACTTATACATGAGAATGTGCAATATTTGGTTTTCTGTTTCTGGATTAGTTTGATTACAATAAGAACCTCCAGCTCCATCCGTGTTGCTGCAAAGGACGTGGTTTTGTTCTTTTCCATGGCTGTGTAGTATCCCATGGCGTCTAGGTACCACATTTTCTTTATCCAATCCACTGTTCATGGGCATTTAGATTGATTCCATGTCTTTACTATTGGGAATAGTGCTGTGATCAACATATGTGTGCGGGAGTCTCTTTGGCAGGATAATTTATTTTCCTTTACACATGTATGGAGGAATGGGATTGCTGAACTAAATGGTAGTAGTTCTCTTTTTAGTTCTTTGAGAAATCAGAGAGATATGTTTTGGAATGAACTTTGTATAGCTTTTTACTTTCTCCCTTTTAAAATGCTTCCAGAAGGCTGTCCCTTATTTGGTGCACAGAAACTGGCTGAAAAATAAACGTGAGCACCTGGGAGCGGTGGTTCACACCTGTAATCCCAGCACTTTGGGAGGCTGAGGCGGGTGGATCACCTGAGGTCAGGAGATCAAGACCATCCAGGCCAACATGGTGAAACCCCATCTCTACTAAAAATACAAAAAAATAGCTGGGCATGGTGGCAGGCGCCTGTAATCCCAGCTACTTGGGAGGCAGAGGCAGGACAATTGCTTGAACTTGGGAGCCAGAGGTTGCAGTGAGCCAAGATGGCTCCACTGCACTCCAGCCTGGGTGACAGAGCGAGACTCCATCTCAAAAACAAATAAACAAAAAAAATTAACCAGGCATGGTGGCACATGCCTATAGTCCCAGCTACTCAGGAGGCTGAGGCAGGAGAATCACTTGAGCCCAGGAGGCAGAGGTTGCAGTGAGCCTGGATCGAACCATTGCACTCCAGCCTGGGCGACAGAGCAAGACTCTATCTCAATATATATAAATAAATAATAATAATTTAAAAAGTGACCTGCAGCCACCTCTCCAAGGGGCCTGGATACCAATGGAAGGAAGTGGAAAGGAGGAGATGAAAAATTTACACCTTGAAAGCTGGAAGTGTTCTAATATTACCAATGCTGTGTAGTCAGACACATCGATAGTGACTCTAGTACCTCCTGATGTCCTTATGTTATGAATATGTAGATGGTAGCAAATTATCCTCCGCTTTTTTCCAGCTCATTGAAACATTTTACAGAGGAACATTTCTGCATTGACAACAGCTTTAAATATTTAATTAGTGCTTTGAAGAAACAGAAGAGCCTGTGACGCAGAAGGGAAATGAAAAGGAAAACTTAGTCTCCATTTAGTTATGTTTCTCATAAATATTTTCCCGGGGCAAAATGTTCTCTTTAATATTAAAAATACAAATAAACACTTGACTTCTCATTAGCCCAAGAAAATATTGTGGAGATTTTCATTATCCTAAAAAGGCACACTTTCAAGACACACGGAACAGAGATGGAGCCTTGCCTTAGCTTGCTTCTGGCTAGCATGTCTGGCTGTTGACCGGATTTTATTTTTAAATGACTAAAATAATATCTTAACTAAATGGTAAAATTCATTTTCAGCATTGGCTTGAGGGCGTCGGAGGGTTCTGGCTGGCCCAGTCATCCCTACCAGTGAAGAAAGCAAGGAAATAGGTCATTGCACTCAGGGAGAGCTTGAAAACAGAAATTTCATGGAGCTTCCTCATTCCATCAGCCTAGAGTGGGATTTTGGGTGTCACCCTTCAAGGATGAAAAGGTGCAGAGGAGATTGGGCTACAGATGGGGCACTCATTTAAATGATTTAAAAGTTTTGGCCAGGCGCAGTGACTCATGCCTATAATCCCAGCACTTTGGGAGGCCAAGGCGGGTGGATCACCTGAGGCTGGGAGTTCAAGAGCAGCCTGACCAACATGGAGAAACCCCATCTCTACTCAAAGTACAAAATTAGCCGGGCATGGTGGCACATACCTGTAATCCCAGCTACTCAGGAGGTTGAGGCAGGTGAATTGCTTGAGCCTGGGAGGCGGAGGTTGCGGTGAGCTGAGATTGTGCTATTGCACTCCAGCCTGGGCCACAAGAGCAAAACTCCATCTCAAAAAAAAAAAAAAGTTTCCATCTGGCTGGACACAGTGGCTCACGCCTGCAGTCCCAGCACTTTGGGAGGCTAAGGCAGTTTAATCACTTGAGGTCAGGAGTTAGAGACCAGCCTGGCCAACATGGAGAAACCCCATCTCGACTAAAAATACAAAAATTAGCCAGGCGTGGTGGCGGAAGCCTGTAATGACAGCTACTCTGTAGGCTGAGGCAGGAGAATCACTTGAACTCTGGAGGCAGAGGTTGCAGTGAGCTGAGATTACACCATTGCACTCCAGCCTGGGTGACAGAGCAAGACTCCGTTTCAAAAAACAAAACAAAACAAAAAAAGACTTTCCGTCTAAGCGAGCTCTGTTGGTTCTTCCACCTCTGACCTTATGAGCTTTCTTCTTTCACCTGCACCTTGTTCTCTGAGTCACTTTGCATTTTAAGGCACAGCTGCAGCTCCCCCATCAGACTTGTTGGTCTTTTATGAAAGGATGGAAAAGTTCTTACTCCTTTGGGTCTTTAACCATTTCCTGGTGTAAGATAGCTTTTACGTTTGCTACCTGCTGGAATCAACTTGAAATTTCCTCCCAGAAAATTTGTTAATTTATCTTGTTCAAGTTACTCATGGTCAATAAGTTAATAAAGATAGGTAGACAGACAGACAAATACATTGATACAGATAGATTCATGGTAGGTAGATAGATGATTGATAGGTATTACATAGATACATAGATAGATACATAGATTAGACCTGATATATACAGGGTGGGTGGATAGATAAATGGATAAATGGCTAGATACATGATTGATTGATTGGTAGATAAATGAATAAATGGCTAGACACAAGATTGATAGATGATTAGATAGAGATTAGATAGATACATAGATAGAAATGTAGATTGGACCTGATAGATATATAGATACATATACAGGGTGGGTGGATAGGTAAATGAATAAATGGCTAGATACATGATAGACAGATAGAGCCAATACATAAATAGATACGTAGACAGGATAGGTAGATAGATAGATGAATACATGGATAGATAAATATACACAGAGTTAGATCAATGATAGAAATGGATATATAGATATATGAATGATAGAAGATATTTTGAGACAGAGATGATTGATTAAAAGGCGATTGATTGACAGATTAGATGACAGATAAAAAGTGGGTAAAATGAAAATAAACTGTAAGCCAAAAGTCCATGTGGAATAGCATGGAAAGCATTGAGAAGACACTTTTTGGCGGTACCTGTTTAAAATTGAAAACTGAGCTAATTCCATCCGCAGTAAGATAGAGGAGGGCACTGGGAATTTATACCTCCCAGGAAAAAGAAATCATGGTAAACAGGCAAAGATCTTTCCAGATTCCAGCCCTTGTGGGTAAAAGGTCCCCGAGATGCTCAGTTCATGACAACCTGTTCTGAACTATTCAGTTCAAGGTTTCTGTTTTTTCTCCCAGGGGAGTTGCCTCGACTCTGATGTGTTTGCTTCGGTGCTCTATGTATTGTATTCATCCCGCCCTTCAATTCATAAGCTCTGGAGATTGTTTATTTCACTGGGCAAACCATATGCTTCTGTCTGTCCTCTGATGGAGGCCCTTACATGCAAAATCCAATAGCAAGATTTCAATAGGTAAGATTGCAGGGGCCATTGAAAATAATATGCTAAGAATAGATAAGACTCAAGGACAGTATCTCTAGCTAGTTGCACTTTCAATGAACTCCAGTAGTCAAGGACAGTATCTCTAGTTGAACTTTTAATGAACTCTAGTAGGCGCCAAGAAGGCAGACAAAATAAGAAAGAACTTAGAGACAAGGAACTAAGCAGAAGGTTATATCTGGGTGCAGAAAGTTTGTTTTGCATTGTGTTATTTTGCTGACGTGGGATTTATGGAGTATAAATAAAGTGAGGCGGAGGCTCTAGGCACGGCCGCCATGTTCTCTGTTTGTCTTTGTCTCTTGTGTCTGTTCATTCTCCACCACCCCCGGCACAGTCCCCAATATAAGATTTCAATCAGGACCCAAGAGGAGGCTGGCATCAGGCTCTCCGTCACCTATCTTCACATTCAGGTTTCCGGATTCACTTTGCAACTCTTTGGGCGACCTCTGGACTCCTTGTTCCCAGGGTCCACATTTAGTTGCGTCTTTACTGCATTGCTTTTATGAAAAAGAATAAAACTGGGTGAAACAGGTACAGATACAGAGTATGGTGTCAACCTAAGTAAACACAAAGAGATGGTTTGGATCTGGTTCCCCACCAAATCTTAGGTTGAGTTGGAATCCCCAGTTTGGAGGTGGGGCCTGGTGGGAGGTGACTGCATTATGGGGGTGGTTTCCGTTGGCTGGTTTACCACCGTTCCCCATGGTGCTGTTGTGGTGAGAGTGAGTTATCATCCAATCTGGTTGTTTAAAAGTGTGCAACAGCTTCCCCACCCCCGTCCTGCTCCTGCTCTGGCCATGGAAAACGTGCCTGTTTCCCCTTTGCCTTCTGCCCTGATTTTAAGTTTCCTGAGGCCTCCCCAGCCATGCTTCCTGTACTACCTGTGGAACTGTGAGCCAATTAAACCTCTTTTTCTTTATAAATTACCCTGTCTCAGGTATGTCTTTATAGCAGTGTAAGGACTGACTAATATACTCTGTAATAGAAAAGATGTTTATTTGGGAGTATAGTAGTGCCATGAGAATAGATGTGCCATATTAAAATATGTACATATTCAGGGAGATCAAGGGGAAAAAGGATTTTAAAGGAAATAATGAAGAGGATTCCATAATTATTTTGAAATGATTATCCTTGGCTAAAAAGATCAATAACATGGTGACAGCAGTCTGAGTTTGGACAGCCAGTTGTTGGGCAGATGTCCTTGTGGAATTATTTTTTTTGCAAGGGTGAGATTTTTGCAGTCTCTTATGATAGTTTTTGTTATCAGGCATATAAGCATAAAAAGCATTAATGTACACTAGAGGTACATTGAAGAGCTTATAAAATTGAAGTTTTTCTTCTTTGGTCAGAATATGACCAAAATATGTCTAAATATGGGTCTAAAATATGAGTCAGATATTTCCTTGGTTATCTTTGAGATTTATGTGGTCCCAGCTTTCTCCTGGATGGGTAGAAATTCCTGCAGCATGTACAAAACTCTCCTCCATGCCATACTTCTTCCTACCATTATACGATTAAAACTAACAAAAGAGAGTTTTATAAAATGTTCTTCCTCTTGCTCTCCTGTACCAATAGGAAGCACAATTGTGTTTTCCTGTGGTTAGTCACAAAGGTTCTATTGCACTAAGTTTTAAACCCTTGTGTGTACACAGTAACACACACATATATCACACATACACGTGCATACACACAGTTAGACACATCTTACAAATACATACTCTGCCATGTATATGCAGATTAAACACACACAGCACACAATATTACAGACATACATACACAGGATACACATTTCTCACGCACATGCTATGCAGACATACACAGATACACAGTATATTTACCTATCACATAAACCAAACACAGATATACCACATATATAAACATACATACACAGGTATTACATACAACAGTATCACGATATTCTGCCTACACACATATACACACGTACACATGCATGCACACAGATATCCACAAGCCTGCAGATATACACATGCTACACACAATATGCATATTCTATATACCAAACTACATTCATACCTTACACCTATACACAACATTACAGAAACACACAAAGATATCACCACATATGCACATGAACACAATATCACAGCAGACACACTACACACAGATACACATTACATAACCATACCAAATACATGCATCTTATACCTACACACATACACGAACAACATATACACAAACACACATACACAGAGATATGCACATGCACACAATACCCTAGCATACATATGTACATACTCACATATAGTTGTACACGCACACACACATGACACAGGCAAATTTTGGCGTAATGGAATTCGATGATTGGTCATTGGAGCTCAACCATTATAGTCCTATCAGAAACCAGGGCAGGGGACCAAAATCGAAGGGACATGGATGTCACAAAACATCTCAACATCTATGGAACCACATAATTGCGGCGGAAACATTCAACCGAGTAAGGACAGAAGATCTGGAGTGACTTGCAACTCTTTTTTTTTCTTTCCTTTTTTTTTTTTTTTGTGGGATGGAATTTCGCTCTTTGTTGCCCCAGGCTTTGGAGCTGCCAGTGCATGATCTTGGCCTCACTGCAACCCCCCGTGTTCTCCTCCTCAGCTCCTGAGTAAGTTTGGGTTACAGGCATGCCACCACCACACCCAGCTCAATTTTGTATTTTGAGCTAGGAGATGGGGGTTTCTCCATGTTGGTCAGGCTGTTTTTTGTCTCGAACTCCCAAGCTCAGGTGATCCACCTGTCTCGGTCCCTCCCAAAGTGCTGCGATTACAGGCGTGAGCCCACTGCTTCTGTCCTAACTGCAGCTTTTACTTTGGAATTCAGGCCCAGCTACAGAATCCTGGGAGGTACGGGCATGTGGCTAATTACATTTCCCTTCCTTTCCACACAGTTGCGTCGGGTTTTGTTGCAGTGCCTGTGAGTGTTCTAGTAAGCCTCCAAGAGAACAAATATAAGTGCTGAAATACAGCCTTGGTCATTAGTGTTTCTTACCAATTCTCCATCCCACCCGGCTTAATGGAGGCTTCTGCTAGAACTCTGGGGCTCGGGTCAGTTCCAAGAGCAGAAAACATCCCTGCCTGAAAGAAGCAAATGGAAGAACTGATTCTGTGCTGGCATGTGTGTTCTTATCAGGCATTAACTAAGTTTCTCACCAGGAGATGTTGAAAAATATTGATTGATGTACGAAGGCTAATATACTGCAGTTGTTCATTGAGAAATCCCAGCCATCATCTCTTGCTTGTTAGCTGCTCTGAACGCTCTTAGAAGGCACCATTCATGCTGCTGTATTCGGGACTGCTGAATTGTGCCGCGTTCCTTGGTGTTACGCGTGTCTCTTCTTGATGAAGTTCTAACCAGAGTGCCATTGTGAGGTTGGAAATGTCCTTGGGTGAAAAAGCGGCCCCTGGGTCACACGCCCCATGATTCAGGTGCATCTGAACCCCTCTAGTGCTTTACTGCCAGGGTCCAGGAGAGAGGGAAGGAATGTCACTGTCCCAGCATCCTCTAATTTACTTGACAACACAATTGTGTCAGGATTTTGTTTTGTTTTGTTTTGGAGATGGAGTCTCTCTCTGTCCCTCAGGCTGGAGTGCAGTGGCATGATCTCGGCTCACTGCAACCTCTGCCTCCCAGGTTCAAGTGATTCGCCCGCCTCAGCCTCCTGAGTAGCTGAGATTACAGGCACCTGCCATCACGTCTGACTAATTTTTGTATTTTGTAGAGACAGGGCTTTACCATGTTGGCCAGGCTGGTCTTGAACCACTGACCTCAGGTGATCTGCCTGCCTCAGCCTCCAAAAGTGCTGGGATTACAGGCGTGAGCCACCATGCACAGCCAGGTTTTTTTTTTTTTTTTTCTCAGCTCAAGAATGAACTTTTTCTTAGTATCCTGTAGCTACAGTAATGCTTCTGCAGTTTTATTTATTAAAAACGCCGAATGCTGGCTGGGCCCTGTGGCTCACGCCTGTAATCCCAGCACTTTGGGAGGCCAAGGCTGGCAGATCCTGAGGTCAGGAGATCGAGACCATCCTGGCCAACATGGCGAAATCCCATCTCTAGTAAAAAAATACAAAAAATTAGCCAGGTGTGGTGGCGGGCACCTGTAGTTCCAGCTACTCAGGAGGTTGAGGCAGAAGAATCGCTTGAACCCAGGAGGCAGAGGTTGCGGTGAGCCGAGATCATGCCACCGTGCTCCAGCCTGGCAACAGAGCAAGACTCCATTTCAGAAAAGAAACAAAAAAGCAAAAAACACTTAATACTAATGATCACAGTTTTGGGCTCAAACATCCTAATTAAGAAAAGAGGAGATGCCACAACGGATACCACACTATGAGATACCCTGGAGAGTTTCACAAGGGAAGAAATGATCATTTTAGGGAGGGCAAACTACGGAAGCTTTTCACGCCTGCTCATTCACGGGTATGATTAGAAGAAATGCCATGCAGACCTCAGGATACCTTGACCCAGATGGGCCCACTCTGATGCCTTCTGAGATGAGAATTTATCACATTACCACAGCTGATCACCACTCACTCGGTGACTTGAGACAAAGGAAATTGACGTCACCATTCCAAAGACCAGAAGTCTGAGATCTAGGTGTGAGCAGCGCTGCGTTCCTCCTGGAGGCTCTAGTGGAGGATTCTTCTTGCCTCTCACCTCCTGGGGGCTCCAGCTGTCCCTGGGCTTGTGGCTACATCACTAGTCCCTGCCTCCATCACCACTTGGCCTCCTCCTCTGTGTCTCCAAATCTCTCTCTCCTTGCAGATACACTACTAATTGGATTTAGGGCCCATCTACAAGGATCCTATTTCTAAATAAGATCCTATGTCTACATTTTGAGGGCGAGGACATGATACACTTTTTTTTTTTTGAGATGGAGTCTTGCTGTTGTCACCCAAGCTGGAGTGCAATGGCATGATCTCGGCTCACTGCAGCCTCCGCTTCCTGGGTTCAATCGATTCTCCTGCCTCAGCCTCCCGAGTAGCTGGGATTACAGGCATCCACCACCACACTAATTTTTGTATTTTTAGTAGAGATGGGGTTCTGTCATGTTGGTCAGGCTGGTCTCGAACTCCTGACCTCGTGATCTGTCCGCTGCAGCCTCACAAAGTGCTGGGATTACAGGCGTGAGCCACCGCGCCCGGCCCCACATATCTTTTTATGACTCACGACAGTATGCAACTCTGGCATGCAATCATGCAAATGGTTTACTGAGGCAGACCCTCCAGGCCTGCGTGGCAAGGGAGCGGGGGTTCACGCCGCAGCAAAGGGGAGGAAGGAAAACCCCTGTGCTTTTCCAGCTTTTTCAGATCACAGGAAAGAGCAAACCCAGCAATTCAAGGGCGACGGTCAAAGATTGCAGGTATAGAGCGTGAGAAGCAATGAGCACAGGGCTGGAGGCGTGCACAGAAGTGGTAAAGGAGGTGGGGCCGAGGGCTGGCAGAAGGCGAAGGTGATTGAAAGGGAGGATGGGACGCCAGTAACATCAGCTCCAGGAGCTCAGGAAAGTGTAGAAGGGAGCTCCTTTTCCATCCAAGACTGACCCCATGTCTCTCACGCTTTGGTGCAAGGATGCATGGATGCTGAGACTCATAGGAAGGGCATGTGAGGGGCGAAGCATGTGGGAGGTGGAAAAAGGGAAAGAGGAGGAGAAGGGCTGTGGGGAAATAAGTGAGTAGAATTGCAGAAACAGACCATTGACTTAATTCTCAAAAGGATTCAAAGGCCAGATGCAGTGGCTTATGTCACTAACCCCAGCTACTCAAGAGGGTGAGAGACGAGGATCACCTGAGACCAGGAGTTTGAGATCAGCCTGGGCAACATGGTGAAATTCTGTCTCTACCAAAAATACAAAACTTGGCGGGGTAGGCTGGTGGGCACCTGTAATCCCAGCTACTTGGGAGGCTGAAGCAGGAAAATTGCTTGAACCCAGGAGGCGGAAGTTGCAGTGACCTGAGATCGCAGCATTGCACTCCAGCCTGGGCAACAGAGTGATACTCTGTCTCAAAAAAAAAAAAAAAAAGATATAG
This sequence comes from Rhinopithecus bieti, assembly GCF_001698545.2. Lineage (NCBI taxonomy): Eukaryota > Metazoa > Chordata > Mammalia > Primates > Cercopithecidae > Rhinopithecus > Rhinopithecus bieti. Next base: position 18,451 of record NW_016816280.1, read on the forward strand.
GTTGAGCACAGTTGCTCATGCCTGTAATCCTAGCACTTTGGGAGGTTAAGGCAGGAGGATTGCTTGAGACCAGAAATTCAAGGCCAGCCCGAGCAACATAGTGACACCCCATCTCTAACAAAAACAAAGCAAAGAAACAAACAAAAAATAAGAAAAATAAAAAAATCATGGCGCCTGTATTTACACTCCTCATACACTGCAAACAAATGCCATTTAGAAGAGACGGAGCCTTATTCCTGAGTGGGCAGTTGAAGAAAGATGAATTGAGGAAGTGCGTGCATTACTTTCTTGTTGCTGTGGTAACGAACTGCCAACACTGAAAACAACACGTTTATTTTCTTACATTTCTGTAGGTCTGGAGTCTGAAATGGATTTCACTATTTTAAAATCAAGGTGTTGGGAGGCTTGCGGTCTCTCCAGAATCTCTAGGAGAGAATTGATTCCTTGCTTTCTCTAGTTTTTAGAAGCCACCTGCCATCCTTGGCTCATTAGCCGTTACCCCATCTTCAAAGCACATCACTCCGACCTCTGCTTCCATCCTCACATCCCCTTTTTCTGTGGTTAAATATCTCACTTCCTCTCTCTTATAAAAGCCCTGGGACCCCACTGTGATTACATGGATCATTCAAAAAATGTCCCCATCTTAAGAACCGTACCTGAATCCTATCTGCACATTCCTCTTTGTCCTAAAAGGCCACACGTTCTAAGAATTAGGATATGGGCATCTCTGGGGACCAGGATTGTACCTGCCACATAGGGTTTCAACACTTGATGGGATCTGGGAGCCTGATGAGGGAGGGTGTCACCCCTGAGGGGCTGGGTCAAAGTGAACCAAGTAGCTAGAACAGTTGGTCACAGGAAGTTGGTGATTCCCTAGGCTCCAGCTTGGGAGAAGTAAGGGGGGCAGCTGGGGACCTCTCCACCTCTAGCGTCATGAATTTGGAGCCAGGCACTGAGAGCCTCCCACCAGCAGAGGGCACCATCTACATAGAAAGATAGGCTGGGTGCAGTGGCTCCTGCCTGTAATCCCAGCACTTTGGGAAGGTGAGGCGGGTAGATCACCTGAGGTCAGGAGTTCCAGACCAGCGGACGTCAGGAGTTCGAGAACAGCCTGGCCAACATGGCGCAACCCCATCTCTACCAAAAATACAAAAATTAGCCAGGCGTGGTGGCGGGTGCCTGTAATCCCAGTTACTTGGGAGGCTGAGGCAGGAGAATTGCTTGAACCCAGAAGGTGGAGGTTGCAGTGAGCCAAGGTCACGCCACTGCCCTCCAGCCCGGGCAATAAACTGAGGCTCAGTATTCAAAACAAAACAAAAACAAAACTAGCTGGGTGTGGTGGCACACGCCTGCAATCCCAGCTACTTGGGAGGCTGAGGCATGAGAATTGCTTAAACTCGGGAGGCGGAAGTTGCAGTGACCCAAGCTCACGCCACTGCACTGCAGACTGGTTAACAGTGAGACTCCATCTCAAAAAGGGGGGGAAAAAAAAGAGAAAGACACACCTTGTATATGCAGCAGGACTAGGCCTAAAAGCAACTTACACTAACAGAGAACCTCAGGGAGGTGGACCCAAGCCATATCACTGGCTTCTTTTCAAGGTAAAATTTGATTTTTTTTTTCCTTTATTTGAACTGTGTTGGGCCACCCTGTTGACTATAATGAGCACAGACAGCGTTTATAGTGGGATATGAACTTTACAATGAATTACTCCAAGAAATGATGCCGTTAGCAATGGGTACATGAGTGGAAGCAACAGCAGTGTGGGATCAGAGCCAGAATCTGAGAGACGCAGAGCTGGGAGGCAGGAGAGAGCTCTCTGGGAGCAAGCAGAGGGTGCCAGGCACAATGAACATGGCAAGCAAGACTAGCCCGTGAGGACGGTCAAAGGGCCATTTTCAAGGTTGAGGACTGACTGTGGCCTCACTGTGTTCCCCTCCATGCCACGCTATACCTGAACTCCTCTTTCCCTCCTCACTTAGCCCCACGGGATCCTCAGTTCCATTGACCACAGGTCCTTTGCACTTACCACACTTGCTACACAAAACTCCCTTCTGCCTGTATCTTGTGCTGTCTTCATTCTTGAGTTGTCAGCTCCACTGTCAGCTCCACTGTCACTTCCCCTTAAAAGTTCACATCTGTGGCTGGGCGCTGTGGCTTACTCCTGTAATCCCAGCACTTTGGGAGGCCAAGGCAGGCAGATCACGAGGTCAGGGGGTCGAGACCATCCTGCCTAACACGGTGAAACCCCAGCTCTACTAAAAACACAAAAAAATTTAGCTGGTTTTAGTGGCATATGCCTGTGATCCCAGCTACTCAGGAGGCTGAGGCAGGAGAATCGCTTGAACACAGGAGGCAGAGGTTGCAGTGAGCGGAGATTGCGCCACTGCACTCCATCCTAGGTGACACAGCAAGACTGTCTCAAAAATATAAAAAAATTAAAATTAAAAAGTTCACATCTGTGTCCCTGCCTGACCCAAGCTGACCACATTGTAAGCATCCACAAGTCTCACCTTCTTACTGCTGCTCTGACCACAGCACTACTTTTATGTCCTGTGGGCAGTTTTGTTTAAATGTCTGCTTTCCTCGTTAGACGCTAAACAACATGAAAGTGAGTGAGTGGCCATGGTTTGCTCATCTGTGCACCTCCAGGACTGGCTGGGTTCCTGGACATTCTGTCGTGTTCAAAGCTGGTGACCTGGGTGTGAAGAAGCAGAGGTCCACACACACGGGTGAACCTGTGCTTATTCTCACCACCACACTGCTTGACTTCCTTATTTCCTTCCTGTCACCTGGAATGCCTACCCTGTACTTCTCGCCAGCACCGTCATTTACCACCTCGTTCAGCTCCCAGTCATCCTGGGAGCCTTTCCTGACCACAGGGATGCGTCGCGGTGCACAATCCCTGCAGCTGCTGCTGTGGTGCAAGATGATTCTAGAAGAATAGTTTTGCTGTGCGGTCACCCTTACGCGCTATTGTGATTTTGCCTTTAAGATGTTGAAAAAGACATGGAAAACACACACCATCTGATCCTTCAGTTGCAGGTACATCCCCCGTTGCTAAGAATGTGCTGTGTTTCAAATCAATATCTGTTTGCTCTTCAGCTCCTGCTCTGGGCTTCGTACATCCCCCCTCAGCCTGAATCCCATTCCCCCTAATCTTGGTAACTTTGGTGGCTTTTGCACCAACCAAAATCAGATCCTAGGTCTTGAGCAAAACCAAGAGCAAGGAAAAATATCCCCCATGGGAATCTGAGTCACTCTAATGACTTCAGTTGCTGTTGACTTGATTTCCTTCAGCTGCTTAAGGGGGTTAGCTCAGTTTTCTCTTGCTTCTAGGACAAAGCGTCACAGACTTTGCAGCTTAAAACAATGCACGTTTCTTTGCTTTCAGTTCTGGAGGTAAGAAGTCTGAAATTAGTTTCCTGGGGCTCCCATCAAGGTGTCAGCAGGGCTGGCTCCCTTCCGGAGGCTCTAGGAGAGAAAGGGTTTGCTTGACATTTCCAGCTTCTAGAGGCTGCCTGCACATCTTGTTATGTGGCTGCTTCCTCCGTCTTCAAAGCCAGCAGTGTAGCATCTCCTAATCTCTCTCTAACTCTGACCCTCTTGCTTTCTTTTTCAATGATAAAGACCCACGTGATAACATTGGTCCTACCTGGGTAATCCAGTAATGTCTTCTCATCTCAAGCTCAGCTGATCAGCAACCTTCATTCCATCCGCAACCTTTATTTCCCTTGCTGTGGAAGGCAATATATGCACAGGTTCTGGGAATCAGGACATGGATATCTTTGGGGCGCATTATTGCTTCTACCTACAACAGGTGTTACAAGACTTGGCCTACTTCATCTTGCAAATCCTTTCTGCCCCTCTCCTGTGCCGAATGAGATCTGTTCTCTATGAATGTTCAGGACATCAAGAGTAGGGACCCCAAAGGCTGGGGGCAAAGTAGATGTGACCGGTGCCAAGCATAGGATGTGTGACCAGATTCAGTCATGTGATTACATTGGGAGGTGACGCAGTCGTTTTCGTTAGGAAGGAAAAGGGTTGTAGGAAGAGGAAATGGAGCACAACCCACAGGTGTTGGGTGGTTGGAAGATCTGAGTACTCTCATGGGCGTGCTCATCCATTTCGCTCACCACGGTACAGGGGAAATTCTTAGACCTGTCAGTGTAACTATTTAACATAAACATCCAAGAAAGTCAGCAAACTTCAGGTAGGATGAAGTCAGAGACTCACCCTGAAGCACAGTGTGATTCAACTGTTGAAAACCACAAGACAGAAGTGGCTGATCCCATCTGAGGGGTCCTAAAGAAGGTTATCATCAGACTTCCCTTCAGAAACTTTGGAAGTCAGAAGGCAGTAGGCTGATAAATTCAAAATGCTAAAAAACAAAACCAATGAACACTTGCTAACCAAGAAAAAAAAATACTCCATGGCTGAAGAAATCATGCAGAAATCTTAGCAAAATTTTAAATGATCCAACAAAGTCTATTGTTTCTGCACAGATATGGGCAAACATGAGCTTGTATAGCTTATTTTTATGGGTACAAGGGGTATGCAGTTATCTCCACTAGCATATTTTTTGTTTGTTTGTTTTGAGACGGAGTCTCACTCTGTCGCCCAGGCTGGAATGCAGTGGCACAATCTCGGCTCACTGCGACCTCTGCCTCCCGGGTTCAAGCAGTTCCCTGCCTCAGTCTCCCGAGTAGCTGGGATTATAGGCATCCACCACCACGCCTGGCTAATTTTTGTATTTTTAGTAGAGATGGGGTTTCAGCATCTTTGCCAGGCTAGTCTTGAACTCTTGACCTCGTGATCCACCCGCGTCGGCCTCCCAAAGTGCTGGGATTACAGGTGTGAGCCACTGTGCCCAGCCTGGTTTTCTTTTTAACTCATGCGTAGGTTCAGAATTTAGTTCAAGTACATGAGAGCTCTTTGTAGATCTTTTTCATGGTGAGTCCGCTGGCTTACCAGACCTTGTCTGACTTCTCCTTCCTGTTCTTCCCAACGGCTCAGCACCTTGGTGTGGTACAGGGTCCCATTAGCAGGTCTCATTTTCCACCACTGACTGAACATCAGCAGGCTCAATCCACAAGTCATGGGCTGCGGATGTCTTGTCAAGAATTCCCTTTTTTGGAATGAAATTTATAACAACAGCCATGCTGCTTGATGGAGCCCTTTCTACATGGCAGCTGCTTTGCAAACACTTTCAGAAAATCTGCACCAAACCTTATAGTAAGAATGATCGCTCTCATTCTACAAGTCAAAGATCAGATTGGTGACGTGGTCACCAATGCACTGCTAATAAACAGCAGAAGTGAAATTCAAATATTAAGACATTTGTCCTCAAAAGTCTCTGCTTGCAACTAGATTATGGCCCTGATATCCTAGGGGTGAATCAGTTTCAGTTGCCCTTCCTGGACCCCCAGCAAGTAGTACATTGGAATTATTCTTGTCCAGTATAGCGGGGAACAGTGTAAACAGAAAAACAAGGTTTTCTGGGACCCTCTTTCAGGCAAATAAATCTTACAACATTATCTGGCTCTTTGAAGTAGACTTTAGACTTGGCCTTGCTTTCTATACTTTATTTTACCCACTGGAAAATAGTGTTTGTATCTTTACAACATCTGTAATATGTGATTTTTCCCCTCTCAATATTTTGCAGGGCAGAGATATTGCTTTGATCTATTTTCACATAATAATTATTATTTGAGGTCTCAATTAAGACCAGTGTCTTCATCTGTGTGGGGCTCTGCGTTAAGGGCTTTCATAGACTCCCTCCTGCCATTTGTCCTAACTCACTTGAGCAGAGGCCAGCAGTAGAGAAACTTAATAAATAACACAAGTGCTGCAATTTCTGAGTCCTCTAAGAAATGAGACAAAAAGGAAAGACTCCAGGGACATTTTCAGATATGCCCAATTTCAGTGGCCCCAGGTTTCGCACCCTGCTATTGATATTCTGCCACCCATAGTCGCGATCATCTGGCTACAAAACAGCAGGCAAGGCTGGGCATGAATGATGTTACAAGTGGGCTCATGGCTACATGGATGTCTAGACATGTCTAGGTGTCCATATCCAGGAACTGAGGGAAAGTGAGAAAGAGGGAGGGAGGGATAGGTCAAGGGATGGATAGATAAATGGATGGAAAGGTGGACGAATGGATAGTTGCATGAATGGATGGTGAATTGGTGGGTAAAATGGAGGGATAGATGGATGTTTGGATGGATATTTGGGTGGATGGGTAGATGGGTAGATGGGTGGATGGATGGATGGATGGATGGATGAGTGGATGGGTAGACAGGTGGATGGATGGAGAGATGGATGAGTGTTTGATGGATGAATAGATGCATACATGGATAGACAGGTGTTTGGGTGGATGTGTAGGTGGAAAGGGGGATGGATAGACAGTTTCATGGGTGGATGGATGGGTAGATGGACAGATGGATGAGTGAATAGATGTATTGAATAGGTGGATGTATAGATGGAGGGATGAATGATTA
>NW_016816280.1:26890-57905 GCF_001698545.2 Rhinopithecus bieti
GTCTTCATGTATCTCTCAGAAGCCAGGCATTTGGCACCGGGGCTCATGAACAGCAGATTTTTGAAGCGGTCCCAGGGGAAGCTGAGTTGGTGACTGATAAGAGGAAGGTCTAGGTCGGGTGTGGTGGCTCACTCCTGTAATCCCAGCACTTTTGGAGGCCGAGGCAGGCGGATCAGTCAGGAGATCGAGACCATCCTGGCCAACATGGTGAAAATACTAAAATACAAAAATTGTAGTATTCTACTAAAAATACAAAAATTAGCTGGCCATGGTGGCACACACCTGTAATCCCAGCTACTCGGGAGGCTGAGGCAGGAGATTCACTTGAACCCGGGAGGTGGAGGTTGCATTGAGCTGAGATCGTGTCATTGCACTCCAGCCTGGGTGACAGAGCGAGACTGCATCTCAAACAAAAAGAAAAAAAGAAGAAGAGGATCTGAAGAATTGGGATACTGAGGCATCATCTTCCTTGCCCAGTGGATTTGCAGTTTCATACTCCGGATCTCCTGAAGCTTTGGGGCTCCTTTTTCTTTTTCTTATTTTTTTTTCTTTGAGACGGAGTCTCTTTTCTTTATATTATCCAGTCTTAGTTATTTCTTTATAGCAATGTGAGAACAAACTAATGATGCTGGTCTCTTCAAGGAAACTCCTGCCATACCCCCTCCCCCATCTTCTTTCTCTCTCTCTTTTTATTTTGAGATGGAATCTAACTCTGTCACCCAGGCTGGAGCTCAGTGGTGTGATCTCGGCTCCCTGCCACCTCCACCTCCCTGGTTCACGCCATTCTCCTGCCTCAGCCTCCCGAGTAGCTGGGATTACAGGTGCCCGCCACCACGCCCAGCTAATTTTTGTATTTTTAGTAGAGATGGGGTTTCACCATGTTGGCCAGGTTTGTCTTGAACTCCTGACTTCAAGCGATCCACCTGCTTCAGCCTCCCAAAGTGCTGGGGTGACAGGCGTGAGCCACCTCTCCTGGCTGGGGATCCTTTTTCATCTCTGGTGGATGACAAGGTGTATTTTCCTCTTGCTGGTCCAGGGGGCTGCAGAAGGACAAGGAGACTCCAGTGTTTGGGGGTCCGTGTGTGTGCTTCCCCCCCGTGGTGCCTGCTGTGGCAGGTCACATGATGCAGGTGGATAATGATGGCACAGACATATCCTGGCTGTTGGCCTCTCCTACTTCACTTTATTTTTGATGGATGCACCACCCACTGAGTTGATTATAAAAGGCTGATAAGGCTGGGCGTGGTGGCTCACACCTGTAATCCCAGCACTTTGGGAGGCCAAGGCAGGCGGATCACCTGAGGTCTGGAATTGAGCCTGACCAACATGGAGAAACCCCGTCTCTACTAAAAGTACAAAATTAGCCAGGCGTGGTGGTGGATGCCTGTAATCCCAGCTACTGGGGAGGCTGAGACAGGTGAATCACTTGAACCAGGGAGGCCGAGGTTACGGTGAGCCAGGATCGTGCCATTGCACTACAGCCTGGGCAACAAGAGGGAAACTCCATCTCAAAAATAAATAAATAAATAAATAAATAAAATCAATGAATAAATAAATAAAGGCTGATAATACGTAAATTGCTAACTATGGGGTCTGTGACTATAGACTCTTGTGTTCAAAATAGCTTTTCTGCAGAGTTAACTGTGCAAACCCAGGGCAGCAGATTCTGCATGTGCCCTTCAAGTGGTTTAGATTTCAGATTACCAAGATAGAAACATATGTTTGACTACCTGTCCACAGTTCTGTATTTTCAGTTCTTATAATGGGACTAAAAATAAGACAACCTGAGCCTTTGTTGCCCACACTCCTGAATGCACAGAACCAGAGTTCTGAACGATGTTTTTGTTTGTTTGTTTGTTTGCTTTTGAGATGGAGTTTTGCTCTTGTCACCCAGGCTGGGTGCAATGGTGCGATCTCAGCTCATTGTAACCTCCGCCTCCCAGGTTCAAGTGATTCTCCCACCTCAGCCTCCCGAGCAGCTGGGATTATAGGCATGTGACACCACACCTGGGTAATTTTTTGTATTTTTTAGTAGAGACAGGCTTTCACATGTTGGCCAGGGTGGTCTTGAACTCCTAACCTCAGGTGATCCACCCATGCAGCCTCCCAAAGTTGTTGGGATAACAGGCGTGAGCCACCATGCCAGGCCTGAGCAACGTTTAAATCCTCAAAGCATCACTAGAATTCTGATCATTGTTTTTACAAAGAAGGAAAGGAATTATTGGCAAGAATGTGGAGACATTAGAATTAGAATTAGAATTAGAATTAGAATTAGAATTAGAGTTCTCCTCCTTTGCTGGTGGGAAGTTAAAATGGTGTAGCCACTATGGAAGACAGTTTGATGGCTCTTCAGAAAATTAAACACAGAATTACCAAGTGACGTAGCCATCCTCCTTCTACCTAATACCTAAAGATACTGAAAACAGATGTGCAAACAGAAATTTGTACACAAATGTATGTAGCAATATCCCAAATGCCAAAAGGTGAAGACAACCCGATGTGCATCTAATACTAAATGGATAAACCCAGCGTGTTCCATGCATACAATGGAATATTATTCCGCCATGGAAAGAAGGGACACAGTCGCATGTTACAACATGGACGAACCTTGAAGACATTATGCCAAATGCAGAAAGAGAGACACATGTGTCACATATTGTAGGAGTCCATTTATATAAAATGTCCCGAATAGTTAAAGGCGTCAAGACAGAAACGGAATTCGTGCTTGCTTAGGGCTGGGGGAGGGGAAAATGAAGAGTGATTACTTGATAGATACGAGGTTTCCTTTTGGGGTGATGACAGGGTTCTGGAACTAGATAGCGGTGATGGTGGCACAGCACTGTGAATGTACTAAATGCATCTGAAATATTCAGTTAAAAATGGTAAAAACAGGCCGGGCGCGGTGGCTCACGCCTGTCATCCCAGCACTTTGGGAGGCCGAGGCAGGCGGGTCACGAGGTCAGGAGCTCGAGACCAGCCTGGCCAACATGGTGCAACCCCGTCTCTACTAAAAATACAAAAATTAGCCGGGTGTGGTGGCGTGCGCCTATAATGCTAGCTACTAAGGAGACTGAGGCAGGAGAATTGCTTGAACCTGGGAGGCGAAGGTTGCAGTGAGCTGAGATTGTGCCACTGCACTCCAGCCTGGGTGACAGAGCGAGACTCCATCTCAGGAAAAAAAAGGTAAAAACAGGCTGGGTGCAGTGGCTTACACCTGTAATCTCAACTCTTTGGGAGGCCAAGGTGGGAGGATTGCTTGAGCCTAGGAGTTCAAGACCAGAGTGGGCAACATAGTGAGAGCCAGTCTACCAAAAAAATTTTAAAAATAGGCCGGGCGCGGTGGCTCACGCCTGTAATCCCAGCACTTTGGGAGGCCGAGGCGGGTGGATCACAAGGTCAGGAGATGGAGACCATCCTGGCTAACACGGTGAAATCCTGTCTCTACTAAAAATACAAAAAATTAGCTGGGTGTGGCGGTGGGCACCTGTAGTCCCAGCTACTTGGGAGACTGAGGCAGGAGAATGGCGTGAACCCGGGAGGCGGAGCTTGCAGTGAGCCGAGATCACACCACTGCACTCCAGCCTGGGAGATAGAGCAAGACTCTGTCTCAAAAAAAAAAAAAATTAAAAAATAAGTTGGGCATGGTGGCGTGTGCCTGTAGTCCCGTCTCCTCTGGAGGTTGAGTTGGGAGGATCGCTTGAGCCCAGGAGGTCAAGGCTACAGTGAGAGGTGTTTGTGTCACTTCACTGCAGCCTGGGTGACAGCGTGTAGACCCCCATCTCTAAAACAGATGAATACATATATACATAAATGATTAAATGATGAAGTTAATGTTATGAGTATTTTTCCACAACAACATCCTTACCCACAGAAATCTCAGTGGAGAAGACAGGAGTGTGGCAGAGCAACGTGCTTCTGTAGCCCCACAAAGCTGTCCCTTTAATTGGTAGCACTCCTGGTAAAGGCTGTTTGCTTCGCGGACGTTGACCTCTGACCTTGTCCTCCACCTGCTGGCGCAGCGACTCCTGCTATCTCCACTTTGTCCAGCTCACCTCTCAGTCCCCAGAGTCCGAGAACTGTCTAGAGGTTCTTGCTTCTCCCTTTGCCCCTAGAAGCATCTCCTGGGAATCGCCCTGACCAAACAGCCCCAGTTACCTCTCCAGGCCCCTCCGGAAGCCCAAACAGCCCCAGCCACCTCTCCAGGCCTCTCCAGACCTCTCCAGAAGCCCAAACAGCCCCAGCCACCTCTCCAGGCCCCTCCGGAAGCCCAAACAGCCCCAGCCACCTCTCCAGGCCCTCCGGAAGCCCAAACAGCCCTTACCTTCATTGCCTTTGAACCTACCCGAAGTCAGCAAGGTCAAAACTCATCAGAAACCAGGAGAAGTGTCAGCCCCAAATCAATAGCAGCCGTTGTCAGCCCCTCCCAGCTCAAAGTCCCCCAGAGACTGGTTCCCTGGTCTGAGTCAGGAACAAGAGACTGAAAAGCACGGGGATCTGGTGCTTTTTCTTCATAGGGTTACTCCCTCTCCCTACCAAAAAACCTACCAACTGAAAGATCACTGATTGGTTGCGTCAACCAACCTCAACCACCAGATGTCTTTGAGATGGGAAGCCAGCCCCCTAAAGCTGAGTCTCTGTGTGTGGCTTCCAAATACCTGGTCCCCTGGGTGCAGACAGAAGAGAGGACACAGAGGCTGGACATCTCCCAGAGGAGGGGAGATTGGCTGGGCACCAAACAGTCTTGCTTCCCTCTCTGATACCATAGGAACGTGAACAGACTTGGAGATACTGATTGAAAGTATATGTCACCTGAAGGAAACATTGGTTCCAGAGCCATTAGTTCCTAACCTCCTACCATACTCTCTGCATGGTGGAAGATGCCAGAACATTCTCAGAGCTTGAGAAAAAAGAGGAATTGAGAGAAGGGGTGAGGGTCAAGAGATAGAGAAGGTGAGGAGGAATGTGAGAGAAGGGAGGGAGGAGAAATGAGGAAGGAGAACTCAGAAGCTCAGGTCTAACTTCACCCCACTCCCCTCAGGACCCCTACACTCTAATAGTTGTTTCTGAGAGTTCCTGGGGGCCACCCATAAACACTGAGGTTAAATGTAAATGGAAGGGCANAGCCACCTCTCCAGGCCCTCCGGAAGCCCAAACAGCCCTTACCTTCATTGCCTTTGAACCTACCCGAAGTCAGCAAGGTCAAAACTCATCAGAAACCAGGAGAAGTGTCAGCCCCAAATCAATAGCAGCCGTTGTCAGCCCCTCCCAGCTCAAAGTCCCCAGAGACTGGTTCCCTGGTCTGAGTCAGGAACAAGAGACTGAAAAGCACGGGGATCTGGTGCTTTTCTTCATAGGGTTACTCCCTCTCCCTACCAAAAAACCTACCAACTGAAAGATCACTGATTGGTTGCGTCAACCAACCTCAACCACCAGATGTCTTTGAGATGGGAAGCCAGCCCCTAAAGCTGAGTCTCTGTGTGTGGCTTCCAAATACCTGGTCCCCTGGGTGCAGACAGAAGAGAGGACACAGAGGCTGGACATCTCCCAGAGGAGGGGAGATTGGCTGGGCACCAAACAGTCTTGCTTCCCTCTCTGATACCATAGGAACGTGAACAGACTTGGAGATACTGATTGAAAGTATATGTCACCTGAAGGAAACATTGGTTCCAGAGCCATTAGTTCCTAACCTCCTACCATACTCTCTGCATGGTGGAAGATGCCAGAACATTCTCAGAGCTTGAGAAAAAAGAGGAATTGAGAGAAGGGGTGAGGGTCAAGAGATAGAGAAGGTGAGGAGGAATGTGAGAGAAGGGAGGGAGGAGAAATGAGGAAGGAGAACTCAGAAGCTCAGGTCTAACTTCACCCCACTCCCCTCAGGACCCCTACACTCTAATAGTTGTTTCTGAGAGTTCCTGGGGGCCACCCATAAACACTGAGGTTAAATGTAAATGGAAGGGCAGGACTCTGTTGAAGTCCGTGTTGGCTGCATAGTCACCAGCTCTCATGACCCAAAGAGGAGAGTGATCAGGTGACTAGATTGTCAACGAAGGTAAATCTGGAAGACAAAACGTTTGAGGCCAGGTGCAGTGGCTCACAACTGTAACCCCAGCACCTTTGGAGGCCAAGGTAGAAGGATCACTTGAGCCCCAGGAATTTGAGACCAGCCTGGGCAACATAGGTAGACCCTGTCTCTACAAATAATTTTTAAAAATTAATTGAGGCCGGGCGCGGTGGCTCAAGCCTGTAATCCCAGCACTTTGGGAGGCCGAGACGGGCGGATCACGAGGTCAGGAGATCGAGACCATCCTGGCTAACACGGTGAAACCCCGTCTCTACTAAAACTACAAAAAATTAGCCGGGCGAGGTGGTGGGCGCCTGTAGTCCCAGCTACTCGGGAGGCTGAGGCAGGAGAATGGCATGAACCCGGGAGGCGGAGCTTGCAGTGAGCTGAGATCCGGCCACTGCACTCCAGCCTGGGCAACAGAGTGAGACTCCGTCTCAAAAAAAAAAAAAATAACTGAAGGATTTCTAAAGACTACATGAGTGGTTTATGTCTCCTGGAGTCAGAACCCAGGGAGGATTTTTGCTGAAATACCAAAGCCACAGGGAGCCTGAATTGAGATGTTTAGACAGAAATTAAGTTTGAAGAAATAGATTTTGGCAGAGAGGCAGAGATTTTGGCAGACAACTCATACATTGATTCATTCTTTCACTCACTCAACGAACATTAAATGGACTGGCTCTGACTGCATTTCCCTCTCTTGACAAGAGGGATACATCGGACAGAGACAGGCTGAAGGAATGTAGAGTTGGTATTGGGCCTGGGAGCTTTCCAAAGGCACCGTGCTCTGCTGTGCCCTTCTTCACATCCCAGTCTGTACGATGTTGACTGTGTTCGTGGATATCACATCGCTGTTGAGATCCCAGAAAGAATATGTATGAACCAGAGTGACAAATGTCATTCATAATCCTTTTCAACAAAGAATAACCTACAAAAATGTCTTCTGCGTACCTTCCCCTGGAATAGTTTGTGATTCTGATGCAACTGGAGACAAAACATCTCTTATCCATGGCCTCTCTTGAATCAGTTTTGTCTCCAATCTGCCTTTCATGGGCACTCTAACAAGAAGGCAAACAAGGAAAGTTCAGCTGATCTAGCAGTTCTGAGACAGCAAATTATCTCACTGTTGATGTGGACAAAGAGGCTCTTGCAGAAAGACTATACTTAACTCTGAGGATCTGGGTCCCAGCTTTTTGTTCACCCAGAGAGGTATAAATCTGAAAGAATCTGGGTTCCAGCCGAGCTGAGAGAGGTGTAAAATCACAGAGGCATGCCTCCACTCAGAACACACCATGATCGTGCTTTTATATGGAAGGCACAGCCATTCACTCATTGTCTGATAGACGTTTCCATTGAACGTTGGATCTCTTCAAACCAAGTGTCTGTAAACCAAGGGTTCTGCACTGACCCTGAGGATGAATCCAACAGGAAAGATACAGAGAAACATCACAGCACACCCCAGAGACATATGCAATTATTGTTTATTAATTAAAAATATAATGAAAATTAGGAGGCCGAGACAGGAGAGATCATGAGGTCAGGAGTTCGAGACCAGCCTGGCCAATATGGCGAAACCCCATCTCTACTAAAAATACAAAAATTAGCCAAGCGTGGTGGCACACACCTGTAGTCCCAGCTACTCAGGAGGCTGAGGCAGGAGAATCACTTGAACCCAGGAGGTGGAGGTTGCAGTGAACCGAAATGGCACCATGGCATTCCAGCCTGGGCGACAGAGCAAGACTCTGTCTCAATAATAATATTAATAATAATGAAAAATAAATGAAGAATAAGGGAAACCAAAAATAAGCATCTAGAAGAGCAGTTTAACATGCAATTTCGTTTTCATTATTTCTGCTTTAAGTTTGATATTTGTATCGTGTCTCAAATGAACAAGGCTGACCACTCGTTCCCTCTTCTGTTACCCTGTCGTTGGAGGTTTTGTTCTTTGCCTTGGTATGTTGAGAGACCCCAGAGGTCTGTGAGTAAAATTCAAGGGCTCTGTCAACTCAGATGGGACAAAGTCTACTTCTCTGGGTTTACTCACTTGTAACTGAAATTCTGCATCGCCTATGGACCTAGGCAACACCCCACAACAATATTAGTCTCGCCTGTAGATTTCTCACCAACCATTATCACAGATACTTTCCTATCACTGTACAGGAGTTGCAGATGAAATATCTTTCATGCTCATGACCACTTCAGCGTTACTGTGCTCCTTGGATGCCTCGAAATATTTTAATCTTATGAATATCTAATGCATTACTGTGTTTCCATTACACGAAATAAAACAATGACTTAGCAGTTGCCCAGGTGAAGGGAACCACTTCCAACAGGTGGGACTAATCGTTCAGGGTTTTACAAAGTTCTCTGTGTAGTTGGATTTTAAGCTGCGGAGTTAATCTGATAGAACTTGCTCATTTGATTTTAAGAAGTGTGGTTAATGGGGATCTCTTGACTGTAGAATTAGTTTTAAAACACCGCATTTACTTCTGACAGTAGGTAAATTTTACCTTGGGCAGAATTGTATGGCCTTGGTGGTAGTTAGTATAAATTAGTATGAATTAACTTGGGTATATGTGAAAATTAGTATAGCATAAATTAATGAAGGCATATGTGAAAATTTGCAATTATATTCTATATTCACCTAAAATGGAATTGCACTGGAAATATAACATGCTTCTTTTGTGATTTCTACGTATCTCTGTTTTATTCTCATGTCAAATTCTACTTTACCCCTCAATGACAGTCATTTCATACTCCTCTCTGTCTCAGTGTCTGAGGCACCCTGGGACCATCCTGACTGGGAAGCACAGTGACATTGCTGGCCTGAGCTGAAGTGCTGATTAAAATAAATTGAAAGCTGAATGACCTTATGAAGAGCTACTTTACCCAGGAACAAATATGGAGAGGGACTCCTTGCAACTGTGTTCTCAAGTAGACCACTTTTGAGAAATTATACATTTATCATAACACCTCAAGTCCTGCTCTGCATAGAATGACCATTATCATCAAGAAAAGTTCTCCATTCCCTGTGGTTCATAAGGAAATGCGGGCCTAACCAGAAAACAGGAGCTGCGACAACCTTGCGTCAGACACATTCAGTCTCTCTATTCATAGTTGCATTCTCTCTCTCTCTTTTTTTTTTTACAAAGTCAATTACCAATAACTGGGAAAACAAAACAAAACAAAATGAACACATTGTTGAGCTCACTTCTGAGAAAGATTCTGCATTGTGAATGTCAGGATTCCACATTTCTGAAGCACCTTTGCTCCTCCAGAAAGCACATCTCTAGTTTCGTGGTGATACGGGAGAGAAATGACAATTGTCTGTATGATCAGGATGGCCCATTGTTCTCTGTGGTTCTCAATCAATGTGGACATCGACCATGACCAAGCTCTTTCTTTCTTTTCTCTCTTTCTCTCTCCTCTCTCCTTCCTTCCTTCCCCCTTCCCCTTCCCCTCCCCTCTTTCCCTTTCCTTTACCTTGTTTCTTGCTTGTTTCTTTCTCTCTTCCCTTCCCTCCTCTCCCCTCCTCCCTTTCTTCCCTCCCCTCCCTTTCTCCCCTCCCCTTCCTTCTCCCCTCCACTTCCCCCTCCACTCCCTTCCGCTCCCCTCCCCCTTCCCTTCTCTTTTCTTTTCCTTTCTTTTCTTTTTTTGAGACAGGATCTCACTCTGTTGCCCAGACTGGAGTACAGTGAAGTGATCGTGGCTCACTGCAGCCTCAACCTCCTGGGCTCAAGCCATGCTCTTTCCTCAGCCTCCTGAGTAGCTGGGACTACACACACACACAACCATGCCTGCCTACTTTTTTAAATGTTTATATTTTTTTGAGACAGGGTTTCATGCAGGTTTTCATGCCCAGGCTGGAGTGCAGTGGTATAATCTTTTGGCTCACTGCAACCTCTGCCTCCTGGGCTAAAGTGATATTCCCACCTTGGCCTCCCAAGTAGCTGCAACCACAGGCACTAGCCACCACATTCGGCTTTTTTATTTTTTAAAGACACAAGGTTTTACCGTGTTGTCCAGGCTGGTCTCGAACTCCTGAGCTCAAGCGATACACGCGCCTCAGCCTCCCAAAGTGCTGGGATCACAGGCATGAACCACCGTGCCCAGCCTGGTTAATGTTTAAATGTTTCCTGGAGATGGGGCTTCACTATGTAGTGCAGGCTGGTCTTGAACTCCTGGGCTCAAGTGATCCTCCCACACTCAGAGATATTATTTTCTTTCCTTGCTTTTCTTTTCTTTTTTTTTTTTTTTTTTTGAGAGGGGTCTTGCTCTTGTCCCCCAGGCTTGAGTGCAGTGGCTCGATCGCAGCTCACTGCAACCTCCACCACCCAGGATCAAACGATTCTCCTGCCTCTGCCTCCCAAGCAGCTCAACTTCAGCACCTCATCCTTTGTCAAAGCCAAGTTTAGCCGAAGAAAACGTCTACCGAGAAGGTAAAAACAGAAACATCTGCCAAAGGCAGGAAGCCGGTGCGAAGCCCCTGAGCCCAGGGGCCTGCAGAGTCTGTTCTGGTGACAAAGCAGGCAGTTGGAAGAGAGCAGGGCTGCGAGACAGCGTGGGTGGGTTTTATCTGCTGCTTTTGGAAATTCATTGCGTGATGCGTTTGTTTTTCAGAGGTCCCAAAGCAAAGAAACAAAGAGCCGCAGAGTTCACCCAGAAGGAAAGCCTTCATTGGACCAGGCTCTAAGAGGACTCTCCCCTGAGAAAGAGACTTATTTTGGCGCTGTGTTTAGAGAAAAAGGAAGAACGATGGCTTTCCCGTAGAAACATTTACTTATTTCATGATTTGAAAATGGACTTTTGTGTTTTAGGAATTATGTGGATGGGATGTTTTCTTGGGTGATAGGATTTGAAATTCCAGAGGGGAGCAGGTGCCATGTGCCGGCAATGGCCGGCCTGCCTTCCTTCCTTCCTCCCTCCCTCCCTCCCTCCCTCCATTCCTCCATTTCTCCTCCCCCCACCCCGTTTCTTCCTTCTTTCTCTCTGTTTCTTCTTTCTTTTCTCTTCTTTTTCCTTCCTTCCTTCTTTCCTTCCTTCCTTCCTTCCTTCTTCCTTCCTTCCTTCCTTCCACCCTCCCTCCCTCCTTCCCTCCCTCCTTCTGTCTTTCACTTTGTTTGTTTTAATGAGAGTAGAGAGGAGGAAAAACACTTTTTATTTTTTGTCTACCTTTATTGTAAGGAGAGAGTGAGAATACCATGCCCCACATGCAGGGTTCTGAGCAGAGGGCTACACCCTGCTTAGTTCTAAAGGCACCTACACGTTATCCTGAAAGCCATGGAGAGGCCCACATTTTGAAACACTCAGTCTCTCAGAAGAGGATCGAATGGGCTGCCGGTGTGATAGGAGAGAAAGCGAACATAGCTGACTCCAACTTGCTTCTGACTACTCTAGCTAACTGCTCTTAGGCACTTCTGCACATGGGCCAAGTTAATCATGGGAAGAACTTAGATTACAGTTTAACTGGAAAGCAAGGATGATAAGAATTCCTTTCCAAAACTAACCTCTGAGGAGATAAGAAGAGCATGCACGCAAGTAACAATGTTATGTTGAGGATTTGTAGGAGCACTGTGACCTGAGCAAGGACAAAGAAGTTTTGCAATCTCCTTGGGCCCCTGCTGATGCCCAAGGGTCCGTGGTCACCAGCCACCCCCTCACCTCAGCCTCCTCCTTATTCCCCCTTCTCAGTATACAAAGAAGTTTGAGATTCATGCCTTTAAAGATGGTTCCTTACGACATGGGTCCAGTATCTTCCTGACTTGCTGGCTCTCCAAATAAAGATGCTTTTCTTGTTCTAACTTCTTGTCTCGAATGATTGGCTGTTATGCAGCGAACCTCAGGAACTTTGGACTCCACAGCACTAGGATGACTCTCAGGACTCCCAGTCTCTACTGGGTGCAGGAATCACTGGGGAGTCTGACTGAAATGCAGACTCTGATTAAGGAGGCCTGGGACACGAGGCCTGAGATTCTGCATCTCCAGTAAGCACCCAGGGGATGTTGATGCTGCTGATCCAGGGACCACACCTTGGAGAGCAATGCTGAGAAGCTGGTGGAAGAGCCCAGGCTGATGAGGATCTGAACATGGTCCGTAGCGGGGAGGCTGGGAAAAGGAAATAAAAATGTTAAAAATGGCAGAGTTACCTTCCTGGAGAAGAAATGGCTTTTCCATTCCTTATTACGCTCATGTCTTTGCAACTAGCTCCCAGTGGTCTCCTTCCTGTTACATACCTGCAGTTACCATGTTCTTGTTAAGGAAGAATTGCAAATGAAAAAAAAGAGGAAGTTGATCATGTTTGGTTGCTTTTGGTCATGTTTGGGCATCACAATAAGTAAATAAAATCTGAAATTTCCCCCTGACTTTGCAAATGTTTTCTTCCAAGGAGATCAACCTTATTGGATTTCTTTGGTTCCCAAACAGTCTGCCATGAGGTATGAAGGACACACGATCTTTTATGTAATTGGTGAGACCCAATGCCTTCCAGATGTTGGGTGTCTCATCCCAGTATGAGGATTTTTTTTTTTTTTTTTTTTTGAAATGGA
Source organism: Rhinopithecus bieti (assembly GCF_001698545.2). Classification (NCBI taxonomy): domain Eukaryota; kingdom Metazoa; phylum Chordata; class Mammalia; order Primates; family Cercopithecidae; genus Rhinopithecus; species Rhinopithecus bieti. The sequence goes on from NW_016816280.1 coordinate 39,497, forward strand.
GTCTTGCTGTGTTACCCCAACTGGAGTGCAATGGTGCAATCTTGGCTCACTGCAACCTCCGCCTCTCAGGTTCAAGCGATTTTCCTGTCTCAGCCTCCTGAGTAGCTGGGATTACAGGTGCGTGCCGCCACACCTAGCTAATTTTTTGTATTTTATTAGAGACAGGGTTTCAACGTGTTGCCCAGGCTGGTCTTGAACTCCTGAGGTCAGGCAATCCACGTGTCTTGGCCTCCCAAAGTGCTGGGATTACAGGCGTGAGCCACTGTGTCCAGCCAAGGATGTGTTTTGAAAACTTAATTTCCCTTTAGAAAAGAGAACTTAATCTACATGTTGGTTCTTTTTGTTGTTGTTATTTGTTTTTTTGAGACAGAGTCTCGTTCTGTCTGGCGCAATCTCGGCTCACTGCAAGCTCTGCCTCCTGGGTTCCATGCCATTCTCCTGCCTCAGCCTCCCAAGTAGCTGGGACTACAGGCGCCCGCCACCACGGCCGGCTAATTTTTTTGTATTTTTTTAGTAGAGACAAGGTTTCACTGTGTTACCCAGGGTGGGCTTGATCTCCTGACCTCGTGATCTGCCTGCCTCAGCCTCCCAAAGTGCTGGGATTACAGGTATGAGCCACTGTGCCTGGCCTAGATGTTGGTTCTTTTAATTTATCTTGAGTAAAAGTTGTCTTTGCTAATATGAATTTTTAAAGTCATCATTTGGTTCAAACAGTTTTGTGTGATTCACCTCTAAATGTTTTCAGCAGAGGGAGTAATAAAAAAGAAAAGGTATTATTATTATTATTTTTTGACATGGAGTCTCGCTCTGTCACCCAGGCTGGAGTGCAGTGGTGCAACCTCGTCTCACTGCAACCTCTGCCTCCCAGGTTCAGGCGATTCTCCTGCCTCAGCCTCTCGAGTAGCTGGGACTATAGGCACCCGCCACCACACCTGGCTAATTTTTGTATTTTTAGTAGAGATGGAGTTTCACCGTGTTAGCCAGGCTGGTCTCGATCTCCTGACCTCATGATCCACCCGTCTTGGCCTCCCAAAATGCTGGGATTACAGGTGTGAGCCACCTGTCCCGGTCAAGAAAAGGTAATTTTAAGGGCAAAGAAGTGAGATGACTTGAGTAACGGTATTCCTCATGCATGGTTATTAACAAATGTTTCCTGACTGCCCACCTGGCGAAAACATCAAACAGGTAGAATGTGTGGTCCTAGGAGGTGACAAACTTCTATTTTAAATGAAATATTAGAAAACAGATTAGACATCCAAGTCAAAGGGGTGACAAATAAGGAATTTCATGGGAGTTCAGTGATTTTTTTTTAAATGATGATTGTAAGTCTATTAGGAAGTAGCATATAAAGTTTGCTCTGGTCTGAATGTTGCTATCTCCCCAAAATTTCTATTTTGATCTCCTCACCTCCAAGGTGATGGTGTTCAGACATGGGGCCTTTGGGAGGTGATGAGGTCGTGAAGGTGGGGCCTCATGGATGGGATGAGTGCCCTTGTAAAAGGGGCACCAGAGAGCTCCCTCACCCCTTCCACCATGTGAGGACACAGCCAGAAGGCTCCATCTGGGAACCAGGAAGTGGCTCCCCACCAGACACTGAATCTGCCACGTCTTTGCCCTGGACCTCCAGCCTCCAGGACTGTGAGCAATCAGTTCTCCAGTGTTGTTACAGGGCTTTGCTCCTCGGTCACCACAATCAACTGAACGCTTGCTTTTCCCTGAAATTTCTGTGCCGCAAAGTGATGGAGCTAGGAGATGGAGTCTTTAGAAGGTGATGTGGTCATGAAGGTGGAACCTCACGAAGGGATCAGTGCTCTTATAAAAGAGACCCCAGGGGCCGGGCGCGGTGGCTCACACCTGGAATCCCAGCACTTTGGGAGGCCCAGGCGGGTGGATCACCTGAGGTCAGCAGTTGGAGACCAGCCTGGCCAACATGGCGAAACCCCTTCTCTTCTAAAAGTACAAAAATTAGCCGGGCGTGGTGGCACATGCTTGAAGTCCCAGCTACTTGGGAGGCTGAAGCAGGAGAATCGCTTGAACCTGAGAGATGGAAGTTACAGTGAGCTGAGATCGTGCCATTGCACTCCAGCCAGGCCTGGTGACAAGACAAGGACCTCCGTTTCAAAAAAAAAAAAAAAATAAAAAAGGGGCACATCTCAGGCTTACTTTGCTGAAAGGCAATTAGAATGTGTCTCATCCCCCCACCTTGTACTCGTTTCCCAGGCTGCTACTAGCATGCATCACACCACCAGGTGGCTTACAACCTTGGGGAATCATTTCTGTCGCAGTTTTGTGAAGCTGAAAGTCTGAAATCAAAGGTGGGGCCAGGGGCCGGGTCCTTCTGGAGGGCTTCTCGTGGTGATCCATTCTTACCAACCAAGGCCCGGAGTGCCTATTCCCGTGCCTGCCAGGGTCCCATACGTGCACAGGACGGGCCTCACCTCAGAGGTGATCCAGCTCCCAATGTCCAGAGTGTGAGGCTGAGAAACCCTGTATTAGCATTCAACAACGCACACACTCTCTCTTTTCACTTCTCTGTTCTCCTCTCTTGCATCTCTCTCTGTCTCATGTATTGAATTCTACTATCTGGTTCCTCCGTAGGTATCTACTATGATCCATCGTCATCCTACTTTTTCTTTTGTTAGAGACAAGGTCTGCCCTTTTGCCCCGGTCCCAGGTGCCCGTTGTGATCCATAGCTCACTGCAAGCCATCAAATTCCTGGGCTCAAGCAATCCTTCTTTACCTCAGCCCTCCCAAGTAGTTGTGACTATACGGTATGTACCACCATTTCCTGCTTAGTTTTTAAAATTTTTCTGGTAGGATGGGTTCTTGCTATGTTCCCAAGGCTACTTTCAAATTCCTGGGCTCAAGCATTCATTTGCCCCTTGGCCCCAATATTGCTGGGATTACAGGTGTGGAACCATAGCAACTTGCCTCTTTTCTTATTTATTATTTATTTATTATTTCCCTCCTCCATTCATCATCTATCATATCTGTTATATATCTATCAATCTATCTATATATCTGCCTATGCATTTATCTATATTATCTTATATATCCGTTCATCCATCTATCTTTCCATATCTACATAATATACTATAGGCTATATATCTAACTACCTATTCTTCTACTATATATCTATCCATTTATCCATTTATCATCCTCTATATCCATATCTATGGTAATCTACCTTATCCACTTCATCTCTATCCTAATTCTATATCTATATTTATCTATCTTTCGTCTGTCTACTTACCTAACTATCTGTCTGGCGCTATTCGTCCCATGTGTCTACCTTCACCATTTCATAATCCATGAATCTTACTTTCTATCAATATATCCAACATGTATCTATATCTATTTAGCCAAATCGTCCTATCCATGTATTTGGATCCACATATTGATGTTTGCCTATATATGCATTCATGTATCTATATCTGTCCATTTACTCATTTATCTCTGTGTATCTCTATATTTAATATACATTTGCACTTATATATGCTATGTCTCCAACACGTGCACACTCACATATGCATGTGTGTCTGTATACACACACACACACACACACACACATATTTTAGTGAAGGGGCACCCTGACTTGATTTGTACATATCTCAGTGGTGAGAGTCATCAGCAAGAAGCGGCCCCAGGCCCCAGGCTGATTCCCAAGCATTGCTGCAGAGGCTCACAGAAGAGTCCACCCAGCCAAGGCCACCCCTGGGACCTCCCCTCACTGGAGGAGCCTCATGCCTTTGGCTTCCATTTCTCTTCAAATGGCATAATAAACACCCACGCTCCTGACGTGGCCTCGGGACATAAAATTAGAGCCAGATTAACCATGCTTGCTGGCCCTGTGGTGACCACTAAAAATGAGGTGTTTTCCTCTTGCCATCATTTCCATGCAGTGGTATTTGAAAAGGAAATGGTTTCCATTGCAAAACATTTTCGTGACTTTTGGCTGCAATATTTTGCTTCTTATGCTCTTTTTTCTCATACTTTTCCTTCCCTGCCTACATTTGCTTTAAGTTTTTTCTGTACATTAAAAATATTCTTTATGTGTTAAGTATAAAGAATATTTCAAAACACTCTTCTGTAAATTAAACAAAGAAGCTGAATTTTCCAACAGTGACAGCATCACTGCAGACAGACGAGAAAAAAAGTGATTTCTCCCAACAGAAAATGCTGACAGTAAGAAATTAAGCCCCATGTTTTTATGTGAAAACTCCCAGTTCAAAACTGTACAAACATTGAAACCTCACGTGAAGAAAATTGTCCGCCAAATTCATCTCTATATTTTATTTGCTCTTCTTGAGGATAATTTGGAATACAATCAGTCCTCTGCCAGAATAATGTTTTATTTATTTCTGTATTTATCTATTCTTACTCCATTTATTCCAAAAAGCATGTGAGAAGGCTTTCAGACAAAATGGCTTTACTTTGACTTTTAGAATGGCAACATTCTAGGAGTCAGAGCCCAAAATCAATGCCTTTTATAGTTATCTGTTTTCAAGAGTTGAATTTTTCCTGGCGCAACAGTACTAGAAGATAGAACCCCAGTTGAACGGACTTTTTATTCTTAGTCCTGTGACTTTCTTTCTTTCTTTTCTTTTTTGTTTGAGATGGAGTCTCGCTCTGACCCCCAGGCTGGAGTGTAGAGGCATGATCTCAGCTCACTGTAACCTCCACCTCCCGGGTTCAAGCGGTTTTCCTGCCTCAGCCTCCTGAGTAGCTAGGATGACAGGTGCATGCCACAATGCCTGGCTAATTTTTCTATTTTTAGTAGAGACGGGGGTTTCACCGTGTTGGCCAGGCGGGTCTCGAACTCCTGACCTTGTGGTCCGCCTGCCACGGCCTCCCAAAGTGCTGGGATTACAGGCGTAAGCCACCGCCCCCGGCCCTGTCCTGTGACTTTCAAGGAGGGACAGCCCTTGACATGTGGCCTGGCACATGTAATTTTTGTGCTGAATCAGTATCCCTGGACCGTAGTCCTCTTTTCACCCTTCCACGTCCGCTTTCTGCCCTGGGAATTGATTTTTAGAGACTGTATCAGAGGGACTCAGGCCTGTGAGTTTCCAAACGGTGTTGGCCAATCTGGGGGACTGATATTGGACAGTAAAACCTGTATTGGGGTGAACAGTGGCCCCTCCAAACTCCCGTCTCCATGGGAGTTCAGAATGAGACCTTATGTGGAAACAGGGTCTTTGTAGATGCATTTGTTAAGATGAATGAGGGGGAGCCCTACATCCAATGACAGGCAACCTTCTAAGAGACGAAGAAGAGACACAGACAGAGACACAGAGGAGAAGGTCACGTGGAGATGGAGGCAGAGACTGAGGTAAGATGGCCACAAGGCCAGGGACTCCTGGAGCCACAAGGGGCTGGGAGAGGCAAAAAGGAGCCTCCGCTAGAGCCTCTGGAAGCAACTGGATACAACTGTAGTGGGCTGTACAGTGGTCCTCCTAAAAGATATGTCCATGTCCTCATCCCCAGAATCTGCAATGGGAACTTATTTGGAAAAGGGGTCTTTGCAGATGTAATTGAGTTAAGAATCTCAAGATGAGGGCCAGGCGTGGTGGCTCACGCCTGTCATCCCAGCACTTTGGGAGGCTGAGGCGGATGGATCACCTGAGGTCAGGAGTTCAAGACCAGCCTAGCCAACATGGCAAAACCCTGTCTCTACTAAAAGTGCAGAAATTAGCTGGGCGTGGTGGCGGGCGCCTGTAGTCCCAGCTGCTTGGGAGGCTGAGGCAGGAGAATGGCGTGAACCCGGGAGGCGGAGGTTGCTTTGAGCCGAGAGTGCATCACTGCACTCCAGCCTCAGCAACAGAGTGAGACTCCATCTCAAAACAATAACAACAGCAACAAATCAAGATGAGATCATCACGGCATAGGGTGGACCCTCCACTCAATGACAGGTACCTTAGTAAGAGACAGAAGGGGAGACACAGACACAGAGGAGAAGGCCACGTGGAGATGGAGGCAGAGACTGGAGAGATGCTCCTGCAGGGAGCTCATGTCTGTGTCCCACTATCTTCTTCTTATAAGGCCACTAATCGTATCAGATTAGGACCCACCGTAATGACCTCGTTTTATATTAATCACCTTTTTAAAGAACATATCTCCAAACACAGTGACACCCTGCAGTCCTAGGAGTTAGGATGTCAATTGATCAATTGAGAGGACAGAATTCAACTTACAACAGTCTTTGCAGTTGAGGTCACTAGGGTGGGCCCTGATTTAGTGACTGCTGTGTTTATAACGAGGCGATGAAGACAGACACGGAGGAGAAGACCAGGTGGAGACGGAGGCAGGGACTGGAGTGATGCGCCCACAAGCCCAGGGACGCCTGGAGCCCCCAGGAGCTGGGAGGAGCAGGGGGGATCCTCCCCTAGAGCCTCCAGAGGGAGCACAGCCCTGCCCACCCCTTGATCTCAGACTGCTGCTCTCCAGAACTGGGAGAGAATAAATTCCTATTGTTGTTTTGTTTTGTGTTTGAGACAGAGCCTTGCTCTGTTGTTCAGGCTGCAGTACAGTGGCGCAGTCTCGGCTCAAGACAACCTCTGCCTCCTGGGTTCAAGTGATCTTCCTGCCTCAGCCTCCCAAGTAGCTGGGATTACAGGTGTGCACCACCGCACCCGGCTAATTTTTGTATTTTTAGTAGAGACGGGTTTTGTCGTGTTGGCCAGGCTAGTCTCAAACTCCTGACCTCAGGTGATCCGCTCACCTCGGCCTCCCAGAGGGCTGGGGTGACAGGCGTGAGCCACTGTGCCCGATCAGTCCCTGTTGTTTTATACCACTGTTTGTGGTCATTTGTTAAGCTACTCCCAGGAATCTCATTCATACCCTCTAGTCTCCTCTGAGTCCCTCAGGCAGCAGCACACCCCTCCAACGGCTGCAGCACCTGATCATGAGCCCAGGCTCCGCACGTCACCCCAGCTCAGCTGTCTATGGCTGCGAGGCCCAGAAACTCCTGACCATGGTCCTTCCCACCACTGCCTGCCTGGACACTGACTGATAGAATCCTGCCCTCCCTGTCATCTCAGTGATCCCTTCTCCTTCCCAGGGCTCTGTTCCTTCCTGCCTTTGCTCACACATCCCCTGGTGTGTGACAGATTTTTTTTTCAATAGTTTTGGGGGTAAAGGTGGTTTTTGGTTACATGGATAAATTCTTTAGTGGTGATTTTTGAGACTAGTGTACCTGTCACCTGAACAATGTACACTGTATCCAATATGTAGCTGTTGTTGTTTGTTTGTCTGTGTTTTGAAACAGAGTCTCACTCTATTGCCCGGACTGGAGTGCAGTGACGTGATCTCGGCTTACTGCAAACTCCACCTCCCAGGTTCTAGTGATTCTCCTGGCTCAGCCTCCCAAGTAGCTGGGACTACAGGCGCGTGCCACCACGCCCAGCTAATTTTTGTATTTTTAGTACAAATGAGGTTTCACCATGTTGGCCAGGATGGTCTCGAACTCCTGACCTCAGATGATCCACCCGCCTCGGCCTCCCAAAGTGCTGGGATTACAGGCGTGAGCCACCATGCTTGGCCTGAATATGTAGTCTTTTATTTTCACCCCCCTTCCACCCTCACCCCCGAGTCCCCAAGTTCCATAATATTCTTGTGCATTTGCATTCTCATAGCTTAGCTCCTATTTACAGATGAGAACATACGATATTTGGTTTTCCATTCCTGAGTTACTTCACTTAGAATAACGGCCTCCAGGGCCAAGCGCGGTGGCTCACACTTGTAATCCCAGCACTTTGGGAGGCCAAGGCGGGCGGATCACCTGAGGTCGGGAGTTTGAGAACAGCCTGACCAACATGGAGAAACCCCGTCTCTATTAGAAATACAAAAAAATTAGCTGGGTGTCGTGGCATATGCCTGTAATCCCGGCTACTCGGGAGGCTGAGGCAGGAGAATCACTTGAACCTGAGAGGCAGAGGTTGCAGTGAGCCAAGATTGCACCATTGCACTCCAGCCTGGGCAACAAGAGCAAAACTCCATCTCAAAAATAAATAAATAAATAGACAAATAAAATAATAATGGCCTTCAGCTTCATCCAAGTTGCTGCAAAAGACATTATTCCATTCCTTTATATGGCTGAGTAGTATTCCATGGTGTATGTATACCACATTTTGTTTATGCACGTATTGGTTGATGGGCACTTCGATTGCTTCCCTATCTTTGCAGTTGTGGATTGTGCTGCTATAAATGTGTGTGCAAGTGTCTTTTTCCTATAATGACTTTTTTCCCCCACTGAGTAAATACCCAGTAGTGAGACGGCTTCCCTGAAAGGTAGTTCTACTCTTAGTTCTTTAAGGAGTCTCCACACTGTTTTTCACAGTGGTTGTGCTAGTTTACATTACCGCCAGCAGTGGAAAAGTGTTCCGTAGGATGGTTTTGATGGGGCCGTTTTACATCTACCCTGGTTTGTTTGGTCCAATAAACAAACCAGAACTAATCCCTCAAAGTAACCCAAGGGAATCTAAATTCTTCTTCCTTCTCATGAATTCCTGGAACTATCACACAGCTTTTTGTTCTTGTTTTTTTTGTTTGTTTGTTTGTTTGCTCCATCGCCCAGGCTGGAATGCAATGGTGTGATCTCGGCTCACTGCAACCTCCACCTCCTGGGTTCAAGCGATTCTTCCTGCCTCAGCCTCCCAAGTAGCTGGGATGACAGGCACCCGCCACCACATCTGGCTAATTTTTGTATTTTTAGTAGAGACGGGGATTCATCGTGTTGGCCAGGCTGGTCTCGAACTCATGACTTCAGGTGATCCACCCACCTTGGCCTCCCAAAGTGCTGGGATGACAGGCACGAGCCACCGTGCCCGGCCCTAGCACAGCTTTTTCTCACTGTGTGTGCATGGAGCAACAACACCCTTCAGCATTGACCTGCAAGCACTCCTTCAGCCCTCAAGTTGGAAGACGTTGCAACATGACTCTGTGAAACAATTGCTGGGTATTTCTCCCAGAATCCAGCATAGAGCTGACCGTTCATAAATATTTCTGGATTGGCTGATAAATATTCCTCTGTAATGCTTTGTGTATATTGGAGTTGATGAAGATGTGTTGACTTAAAGCTATTAAACTTGTGACAACTGGTTGATGTCTGTAGTCTTGTTATCAGAAGTGCACCGGTGTTGGTGACCTGGCTTTGATATTGCACTCCAATCCTAATAGAAAAGGATTGAAGCTGGGTTAAGGGCAAATGAAACTCTAGGTGGGGGTCTTGCGTCCTTGCATCTTCCTTAGACTCTTTAATTACCTCAAAAGGAAATTTAAAGAAAAAGTATAAAATTACAATTTGTAAACATTATGCAGAAAACTAATTTGGAAAAATGGTACATTTTACCATGTCTTGTTATATTTCAAAATCTAAATTTGCTTGGATGTCATGAAATAATCCTGTCTGGAACCAAAAACTTTCCCATCTTTATTTTTTATTTATCTATTTTTGAGATGGAGTCGCACTGTGTCAGCTAGGCTGGAGTGCAGTGATGCGATCTCAGCTCACTGCAACCTCTGCCTCCCAGGTTCAAGCGATTCTCCTGCCTCAGCCTCCCAAGTGGCTGGGATTACAGGCACCTGCTACCACCCCCAGCTAATTTTTGTATTTTTAGTAGAGATGGGGTTTCACCATGTTGGCCAGGCTGGTCTTGTACTCCTGACCTCACATGACCCACCTGTCTCGCCCTCCCAAAGTGCTGGGATTATAGGTGTGAGCCACCACACCCAGCCCCATGTTTATCTTTGAAGTTGACTTAACATCATTCCCTGTTAAGGAGAGGTAGTTTTATTACATTGAGCAACACATCTGTTGGCTTCTTTGAAATCAGGCTTACGCATTAACTAGAACCCATGATGGGGTTAAAGTGATGGATGCATAAACACACACACTTACACAGACATGCATGCACACCTGCACACACACATCAATTAAAATTCGGTTCACTGACTTGCTGGTGACAAGAACCTGCAAACAGAATGTGCAGGTGTACTGATCTGACCTTGGAAGAGAGAGAAAGGTTCAAAGATGAGCTCTTTTAATTTCAAGATATGAATCAACTGCCTTGGATTCATTTCCTTTTTTTTTTTTTAATATTAGGGATGTCAATGACTTCCTCATAAGATTATCAGGAGAGATAGATGGCATAAACTGTTTTATAAATGTGATGGTGCTTACTGCCCGTTTAAGGTTCTAGTGCAATAGATTATTAGGGATGTCAATAGCGTCTCATAAGATGATGAGACATAGATGGCATAAAGTGTATTATAAATGTGGTGGTTCTTACTGCCTGCTTCAGGTTTTAGTGCAATAAAATATGAGAAATACATGGCTTATAATTCAAGCAGCTATTAATGTGATCCTGTTGGATATTTGCTGCCCATATATGGCCAACCAAGACCGAACAAAGGATATTCTTTAAATGTTGGAAGAATCTGCAAACCACAGACTAGCCAGTTTGGCGTTAATCACCAGAAGATGATTAAGCGTGGAAATCAAAGCCAGAGAAACAGTTTATGATCATGAACTGAACGTGTGTGTACCTCCCCTTTCTCCAACCCCAAAACGGATGGCAAAGCCCTTGAGGATGCTTTCTCTTGTGTCCCTCAAGGTGCCTAGCAAAGCATTGAAAACTCGGCAAATTCTCAATAATGTCTGTGTTGGAATGGGGATGTGGAGACGTTGAGAAGCTCGTTAGGTAAACAGTGATTAACTTTTGCAGCATGACAAACCACTCCAAAACGTGGTGCTTTAAAACATTACCCATGTAGTTCATTCCCGATTCTGTGGCTCAGCTATTTGGGTTTGGCTCAGCGAGGCAGCTGTGGGGTCAGCTGGATTCACTTATGAGTCAGTGCTCAGCTGCTGGGTGGCCAGGAGCAGGCTGGTTTCGATGACTCAGCTGGGGCAGCTTGGTTTAGCTCCAAGTGGTCTCTCAGCCTTCACTGAGGCGGCTCAGGCTTATGGATTTGGCAGCCAGGAAAGGTTTCCAAGCCAGGGAGCTAAGGCGTGAACAGCCTCTAAAAGGCCAAGTACAGAAATTGTTAAAAAACTTATTTATTTGTTTTTAGAGACAAGATCTCACTGTGTCACCCGGGCTGGAGCGCAGAGGCACGATCACAGCTCACCGCAACTTTGAACTCCTAGGCTCAAGTGATCATCCCGCCTCAGCCTCCCAAATAACTGAGACTCCAGGTGTGCACCACTATGTCCTGCTAATTTTTCTTTTTTTTTTTAGAGAGATAAGGTGTCATTGTGTTGCCCAGGTTGGTCTCAAACTTCTGGCCACAAGAGATCCTCCCCCTTAGACTCCACAAGTGCTGGGTTTGCAGGAGTGAACCACTGAGAACACAATAATGTTGATCTGCTTTCACTGTATTCCACGCTGGGATTACAATTCGAGATGAGATTTGAGTGGGAGCAGACAGCCAAACCATATCAACTTGGTAAGGCACACAAGGTTCATCCCCACCTGATCCCAGACTACCTACCCAGCCTCACCTCCCAATTCTCCTCCTGCTCATTAAGGTCATCATTTTTTCCCTCAATGTCTGTGTTTTTGCTCATGTATGTATGCTCTCTGGAATGGATGCCTGTACATTTTCTATCTGGAAGACTCCTACACATGCTACACAACCCAGCTTAAATGCAATCTCATTCGCGAAACATTTCTCAACCAGCATGGCCTCCGTTTTTCTCCTTTTTCCGGGCACAGCACTCTTGTGTCCATCATCTGTAGACTATATCACGTTGTGTGAGATAAATTGTTATTTTTGGTGGTGTCGCGTTGTGCTGTTCTGTTTTCTTTTTTGCTCTCCCTCAATAGAACAATTGGGCTATTTGATGAAAGAAAAAGGACTTACCTTGGCATGCTTTGCACGTAGGAGACAATCTGTAACACTCTATTTGCTAAGTCAATGTTTATTGGATAAATAAACATAATTTTCACATGTTATTACATTACAGTACTTAAATGTGCTTGTGTCAGCTCTGTAGCTACAATGATGCACATATTGTTGTTGGAAGAGATGATATTTTGCATAAATGGCCACAGCAATATTTCTGTCCCACACTCTCTTCCAGAACCTCGGCACTTCCCATCAAGAGTGGGAATCCAATTCCCCTTTCCTTGAAATGGGGTGGATATTTGTGGCTGCCTTTGTGCAGAGGTGATGCCATGCGACTTCAGAAACCAGGTTGTAAATGTGCTGTAACCATCACCTCACGTTGCCTCTCTCCTTCTCTGTGTTCACTTTTGGGATCCAGCCAGTATGCTGTGAAGAAGCCCAAGCCGTGTAGAGAGGCCATGGATGGGTGTTCTTGGTGACGGCCACACCAAATAGCTAAGCCGGGGCCAATTTCATGAGCCCACAGTCTATGCAGGTGGACTTGTGCTCAGAAGGGGATCCCATGCTTGGATGAATACTCTGTTTCTGTCATCTTGAAATTCTTAATAAAGTTTGGGCAAGGGACTTCATGTTTTCATTCTGCATTCGGCCCTATAAATCCTGTACCTGGTCCTAGTCTTTTTCAACAGCCAGCCTCAAGCATCAGAAACGTGGATGAGCAAAGCTTCTGTGATTTAGCCCCAGCCTTCTAATTCAGCAGAAGAGTCACCCATGCTGAGATCTGTCCACACTGCAGATTTATGAAGAAAATACATGCAGTGGCTTTTTTTTTTTTTTTTCTTTTTTTTTTTTTTTTGTGATGGAGTCTCACTCTGTTGCCCAGGCTGGAATACAGTGGCAGGATCTCAGCTCTCCACAACCTCCACTTCCCAGGTTCAAGCAATTCTCCTGCCTTAGCCTCCCAAGTAGCTGGGACCACAGGCATGCACCATCATGTCCAGCTAATATTTTTAGTAGAGATGCAGTTTCACTATATTGGCCAGGCTGGTCTTGAACTCCTGACCTTGTGATCTGCCCGCCTTGGCCTCCCAAAGTGCTGGGACTACAGGCGTCAGCCACCGCACCTGTCTGCAGTGGCTCTTTTAAACCAGTAAATTTTGGGATAACTAGTTATATATAATAACTGAAACAATCAGGCATTTTAGAATTCCTATGTAAGCTAACTTTTACCATGTAGCATTCTCACACATTTGTGTGTTTGTGTGTGTGTGTGCGCGCAAAAGAAAAGAGATAAGGAGCTTTGTTATTGCATAGTGTTTTGTGGTCCACTCACTTTTGCCTTGCCTGCATTCATTTGAGCAATTAAGAATCTAAAGTACCCAGTCGGTACATTGGGCTGTCTGCCAGGTACCATGTTAAAAACAAAGCTGAGCCCTTTTGTGGCCATCACTGAAGCGGGAGCAGCCAAAATGAAGTGACTTCCCTTTGTGACTTCCGACCGAAGCAGGAATCGCAAAAGGCATTTCAATGCACCTTCCCACATTCGCAGGAAGATTATGTCTTCCCCTCTTTCCAAAGAGCTGAGACAGAAGTACAACGTGCGATCTATGCCCATCCGAAAGGATGATGAAGTTCAGGTTGTACGAGGACACTATAAAGGTCAGCAAATTGGCAAAGTAGTCCAGGTTTACAGGAAGAAATATGTTATCTACATTGAACGGGTGCAGCGGGAAAAGGCTAATGGCACAACTGTCCACATAGGCATTCACCCCAGCAAGGTGGTTATCACTAGGCTAAAACTGGACAAAGACCGCAAAAAGATCCTTGAACGGAAGGCCACATCTCACCAAGTAGGAAAGGAAAAGGGCAAATACAAGGAAGAAACAATTGAGAAGATGCAGGAATAAAGTAATCTTATATATAAGCTTTGATTAAAACTTGAAACAAAGAAAAAAACAAAACAAAACAAAACAAAGCTGAGCCTGCTCCTAGCTTGTTGGAAAACTCAGATAAACACAAATTAACAGACACAAATTCCAGCAGCTCTCCTGTCACATTCTATGTTTTGGAACACCCTAGGGTGGCTTTCTCAGATTCAGCACTGGGACCATCATAGTCAACACTTGTCATGATCAAGACTCAACCCTAGGTCTTGGATACAGTCCTAACGGACCACTGGTTCTAACCCACAAGGTTGTTTACCCATCTAAGCAGGCTTAGGGGTAAACAGGATTCCTGCTTCAAATACAGGATTCTGGGAAGTTGATTCATTCTTGACTCTAAGTCAAACTAAATGCAAGCATAAGCTTCATCAACAAAGTAGTTGTTTGTATAATTATGCAACTTCCCTAATGCCTTTTAATTTCTTCCGAAGACTCAACCAATGCTACAGGTAAGACAATTAAAAAGACACACAGACATAGGATCACACATCAAGTTTTTGCCAAATTAAATTACTGTTTTAAAAATGATTTGCACCACTGATGGGCAGAAACCATAAAATTTCCAATGTATGAACTCTGGGATACAAGACACTCTTTATCTTTGACCACTGTGAACACTCTGAGGAAAATTCCTGTGGTTTTGAGGCAGTCACAAGGCAATGTACTGCAAATGGCCTGGACTCAGAAGCAAAGGGCTCTTGATTTTAATCCCAGCCCACCACTGACAAGCTCAATGGCCCTGGGATGTTTCCTCATCAGCAGAGGTGGGCTAATGAATCCAGAGCCCCTGATTCACAGTTGTTCCTCAATGAATGAACACATAGAAAGTTATACAACGATACAAAAATATCAGGTAGAAATTTACTTGTTTGTAAGTCTATCAATCCATCTATCCACTCACCCATCTGTCTATTCATCCATCTATTTTTCTAGCCACCCATCCATCCGTCTCTCCATGCACCTATTTATCCATCCATCCAATTATCCATCCATCTATCCGGATAACATATCCATCTGTGCACCCACCCATCCATCCATTCATGGATACAACCATTCATCTACACATCCACCCACCTATTCACCAAACTATTCATCTGTCTGTCTGTCTGTCCGTCCATCCATCCATCCATCCATTCATCCATCCATCCATCCATCCATCCATCCCTGCATACACCCACTCACTTGTCCATCCATCCACTCGTCCATTCAACCACCCACCTACCCATCTGTCTGTCCATCCATCCATCTACCCATCCATCCATCCATCCATCCATCCATCCATCCATCCATCCATCCACCCATTCATCCATCCATCCATTTATTCATCCACACATACATTCGGCCACCCATTCACCAAACCCTTATCTATCATCCATCCATCCATCCATGTATACACCCACCCTTTCATCCATCCATTCACCCATCCACCCATGTGTTTATCCATTCATTCATCCACCCACACATCCACCTACCCATTCATCCAACCCTCCATCTATTCACCCATCCACCCATCCACCCACCCATCCATCCACTCACCCACCCATTTGTCCATGCATTCATTCATCCACCCATTTATTTATTCATCTACCCATTTATCTCTCAATCAATCCATGCATCCAGATGGTTGTCCATTTATCCATACATCCACAACTCCCACCCATCCACCCATCTATACATCCCTCCTCCCACTGACTCAGGAGGCTTCATTTGAGTGTCTACAGCAGATATTGCGTGTGGCTCAGACACCTCTTAACTGCCTTGGCTGCCCACAAGTACCTCACAGGAGGTCTCTACTATAAATTTTGCTCAGCCCCTGGCAATGGAGGCCAGAAACAAAAAAAAAAAGTGATTTAAATAACACTATAACACTGAAACAAACCTGACTTTTTGAACGGTAAGATTAAAAACGTACTCCTCTGTCTGTAGTGAGGTCAGGAGAGTTAGTCTGGGCCTGGCACAGCCATCTTGCAGTGTCACCAACCACCCTGGCACCTTTGCTCCATATATTCTGTCATTCTTGGAATAGGACCTCTACCCTCTAGAGGACTTCCTGCTCTAAGCTAGCTGCTGCAACTCCAGACATCACATCATTATTCCAGGCAGGCCCAGCATGATGCTGAGAAAGCGAAAAGTGGGCTTGTTGGCCACCAGTCCCCCTCTTAAGGGTCTCCTCAGAAGTTTCACCCGATAACTTTGGTTTACATTGATTTTATTAACTCGAACATAGATTTTTGGTTACACCTAACTGCAAAGGAGAATAAGGATATCGTCTTCCAGCCGTCACATTGCCAAAATCAGTAAATTCAAGGTCCCTTAATATAAAGGAAGAAAGAAGGATATGGGATAGGCAACTGGAGTCTCACACATGCATGAGAAATGGATGGACGGACGGTGGACAGGGGCGTGTATGTAAATACTATATTAGTCTTCTCAGGCTGCCATAATAAAATAGCATAGACTGGGTACCTAAACAAAAGGAATTTATTTTCTCACAGTTCTAGAGACTGGGAAGTCCAAGATCAAGGAGCTGGTTGGTTCAGTTCCTGGTGAGGGCTGTCTTCTTGGTTTGCTGTGTTCTCACATGGAGGAGAGACAGAGCAAGCAAGTCCTCTGGTATCTCTTCTCATAAAGGCACTAACTTCACTGCCTAGGGTCCTAACTTTACGATTTCATTTAACCTTAATTATTTCCTTGCTGCAAGTACGGACACATGGGGAACAGAACTTCAACACAGGAATTTGGAGAGTAGACACCACCCTGCTCATGGCACGTATAAGCATGCATACTGAATGTGTGTGTGCATGTGTGTGAATGGAACGATTGGAAGCCTCATTCATAGCACATATATGCAAGCATACCGTGTGTGTGCATGTGTGTCTGTATGGAAAGATAGGAAACCTCATTATCTAAATGCCTAGCCTTTTGGGTGAGCTAAGTTTTGTTGTGTATGCATTCAATTGAGTAATTAAGCTTCTCAAAGGCTGCCTCTCTTTGTTGGGCTCTCTGCCAGGTGCTGAGGTACAAACAAAGATGTGACTGCTCCACAGCTTATTGGGAGGCTCAGATAAACACGAATAAATCTAAATAAACACACATAAATTAAGGGCTATTAAAATAAACACTTGCTGCTCCCAGAAGCAGAGCCACAGCTGTT
Organism: Rhinopithecus bieti; assembly: GCF_001698545.2. NCBI lineage: Eukaryota > Metazoa > Chordata > Mammalia > Primates > Cercopithecidae > Rhinopithecus > Rhinopithecus bieti. The sequence goes on from NW_016816280.1 coordinate 56,445, forward strand.
TGATTTTACTGCTGTATCCCACAGAGCAGATACTCAAAAAGCTTTGTTGAGGCCGGGCATGGTGGCTCCTCCCTGTAATCCTAGGACTTGGGGAGGGCTGAGACTGGGGGATTGCTTGAGGCCAGGAGTTTGAGACCAGCCTGGGCAATATAGTGAGAGCCCATCTCTAAAATAAAATAACCTGGGCATGGTGGTGCAGTCTTCTGATCCCAGCTACTCAAGAGGCTGAGGTCAGAGGATTACTTGAGCCCAGGAGTTTGAGACCAGCCTAGGTAACACAGAGAGACCCCATCTCTAAAATTATAAAATGAGCAGACATGGTGGCACATTCCTATGGTCCCAGATACTCGGGAGGCTAAGATACTCAACCCAGGGAGGTTGAGACCAGCCTGGGCAAAAGAGAGAGACCTCGTCTCTACAAAAAATAAAAATAAGCAAAAATAAATAAAATATTTTTAAAAACATGAAAAAGCTTTGTTGAATAACTGGGCATGTTGAGAAATCACCAAGAATAGAGCACTGTAGGAACCTGAGGAGAAAAAAACTGAGTTAGTGGTGCAGGAGCCAAGCAGTTAGGGGTATATGAAAGAAAATCGTGAGTGGGCTGTACCCTGGCAAATGCAGCTGGACAAAAGATCTGATGCTACTCGTTCCCGAAGATCACATTCTTAAGCTCGAATGGGTGGCAGAGTTGACCTGACTCAGGGTAATGGTACAGGAATATACATGTGCATATATATCATACTGCAAATATATCAGTTTTGAATCTGACTCTCTAAGACTAATCTAGAGGCCGGGTACGGTGGCTCCCGCCTGTAATCCCAGCACTTTGGGAGGCCGAGGAGGGTGGATCACCTGAGGTCGGGAGTTCAAGACCAGCCTGACCAACATGGAGAAACCCTGTCTCTACTAAAAATACAAAATTAGCTGGGCGTGATGGTGCATGCCTGTAATCCCAGCTACTCGGGAGGCTGAGGTGGGGCAATCTCTTGAACCCGGGAAGTGGAGGTTGTGGTGAACTGAGATCGCACCATTGCACTCCAGCCTGGGCAACAAGAGCAAAACTGTCTCAAAAAAAAAAAAAAAAAAAAAAAGCCGGGTATGGTGGCTCACACCTGTAATCCCAGCACTTTGGGAGGCTGAGGTGAGTGGATCACGAGGTCAGGAGATCGAGACCATCTTGGCTAACACACGGTGAAAACCCGTCTCTACTAAAAATACAAAAAATTAGCTGCGCGTGGTGGCAGGCACCTTTAGTCCCAGCTACTCGGGAGGCTGAGGCAGGAGAATGGCGTGAACCCAGGAGACAGAGCTTGCAGTGAACCGAGATCATGCCACTTCTCTCCAGCCTGGGCGACAGAGTGAGACTCTGTCTCAAAAAAAAAAAAAAAAAAAAAAAAAAAAAAATTAAAAAATCGGCTGAGCATGGTGGTGCACCTGTGATCCCAGCTACTCGGGAGG
>NW_016816280.1:58589-69861 GCF_001698545.2 Rhinopithecus bieti
GTGATCTCGGCTCACTGCAACCTCTGCCTCCTGGGTTCAAGTGATTCTCCTGCCTCAACCTCCCAAGTAGCTGAGATTACAGGCGTGCACCACCACACCAGGCTAATTTTTCTATTTTTAATAGGGACGGGGTTTCACCATGTTGGCCAGGCTGGTCTTGAACTTCTGACCTCAGGTGATCCACCCACCTCGGCTTCCCAAAGTGCTATGATTACACGTGTGAATCACCGTGCCCAGTCTAGACATATTGACATATTTCCTTTTTCTCTTTCCTTCTTTCTTTTTTTTTTATTTTTTTATTTTTTATTTTTTTTGAGACAGAGTCTTTTGCTGTCACCCAGGCTGGAATGTAGTGGCGTGATCTCGGCTCACTGCAACCTCTGCCTCCTGGGTTCAAGTGACTCTCCTGCCTCAACCTCCCAAGTAGCTGAGATTACAGGCGTGCACCACCACACCAGGCTAATTTTTGTATTTTTAATAGGGACGGGGTTTCACCATGTTGGCCAGGCTGGTCTTGAACTTCTGACCTCAGGTGATCCACCCACCTCGGCTTCCCAAAGTGCTATGATTACACGTGTGAATCACCGTGCCCAGTCTAGACATATTGACATATTTCCTTTTTCTCTTTCCTTCTTTCTTTTTTTTTTATTTTTTTATTTTTTATTTTTTTTGAGACAGAGTCTTTTGCTGTCACCCAGGCTGGAATGTAGTGGCGTGATCTCGGCTCACTGCAACCTCTGCCTCCTGGGTTCAAGTGACTCTCCTGCCTCAACCTCCCAAGTAGCTGAGATTACAGGCGTGCACCACCACACCAGGCTAATTTTTGTATTTTTAATAGGGACGGGGTTTCACCATGTTGGTCAGGCTGGTCTCAAACTTCTGACCTCAGGTGATCCACCCGCCTCAGCCTCCCAAAGTGCTGGGATTACAGGTGTGAGCCACCGTGCCCAGTCTAGACATATTTTCTTCAAGGATGCACTTATCATTGGAAATGGTTCTTTCTGACAACTCCCCTGCCCCGACGCTTTCTTTCCTGTTCCATGGAGTTCTGTGTTCTGTGCTGTGTAGTTTGATTTTCAGTCCTCCTTTGAATTCTGCAGCTGTGTATTTAGATCCATTTCCCAGGCCAGTAAACAAAGCCCCGTGGGCAAGAAACCACAGATCCCCCTAGAAAGTGGGAGAAAAAGCCCACACAATAGTGTGTGCATGTATGTGTGTGCGTGCATGCATGTGTGTGTGCATGCACGTGCATGTGTGTGCATGAGGGTGGACTAAAATTATAACCCACGTGTGTGTGCAGTATAAAACATATAAAACTGGTTTGGAGAGCAGGGTATGAAAAGTCCAAAGTCAGAAGAACTAATCTTTGGCCGTGGGTGGTGGCTCACACCTGTGATACCAGCACTTTGGGAGGCCGAGGCCAGTGGATCACTTGAGGTCAGGAGTTCGAGACCAGCCTGGCCAACATGGTGAAATCCCATCTCTACTAAAAATACAAAAATTAGCCAGGCATGGTGATGGGCGCCTGTAGCCGCAGCTATTCAGGAGACTGAGGCACAAGGATTGCTTGAACCTGGGAGGCGGAGGTTGCAGTGAGCCGAGATCATACCACTGCATTTCAGCCTGGACGACAGAGTGACACTCTGTCTCAATAAATAAATAAACAGAAGAAGAACTCATTCTTAAAAATTAAAGATACATGGAAGGTTTCCGCAGGAGGCTGGGAGCTACCAAGGGCTAGGTTGAAATGTGCAGCGTGGCCACTTGGGTCCCTCGGAAATGGTCAGAACATGGTTATTTCTTGAGGTTCCACTGGTGAAATAAACGGGAAACATGGAGACTGCCCAAGCGGTGAGTTCCCCATCCCTTCCTCGGCCTAGTTTGTGGCCTTCAAAAGATGCTTCCCATGGCACCTGGACACAATTCAGAAGACTTTTTCAATTAATTTAATTTTCATTCTGGAGGTTACAGCCTCTTGGTGCCAGTTCCAGAGTGTCTGCAGAATATTATGGAAATTCGTATTTGGAGCCAAAGAATGGTAGCATTAAAAAAAAAAAAAAAGAAAAGAAAAGAAAAAAGGCAAAAGGCATCTAACTAAATGAATTAGAAACAGAAGTCTTCCAAATGCTTATCTGTGTGAACACAAATAAAAAGCTTCAAAGCCTGGCCTTCAGAAGCTGATGCTGCGTCTTTATTATGGCTGGCAAGAGTGACCTGCGCCCTCCCTGAAAGGCAGCCAGAGTCTAGACTCTACTGGGACATAATGGACGGTCAGAGGAGGGAAGCTTCACCTGCAGTGCCGTCCAAATGGCAGAGGCTGGAGATTGTCCAGGGTAGGGCCTTTCTTTTGGAGGTAATGGGGGTGAAGCAGGAAGTTCACAGGCAGAGGGGTCTTTGGAGTATGAGACGGCAGAAAGACCCTGCTTTCTTTTCATCTCTGCTTCATCCCAAGTCGGACTTGCCTCAGGGTGCCAAAATGCCCAGGCAGCTCCAGCATCCCCTTTCTCCTCAAAATGAGCCCCCAGGGTCCTCCTGCTTACCCTGACCTAGGGCCCACACCCTCCCTCGATCCCACCCCAGGACTGTGGCCAGGAAAAAAGAAAGTGCTAATTGGTAGAGTCAATGCCACATGGGGAGGTCGGGGGAGAGGTGCGGGAGAAAATACCACGGAAGGAGCTCTGGTTGGGTAATTCATCAGGATTCACTCCAAGAGGTAACACTTTAAAGATGGTGTTCCCATGAAGAATGATTACATTTTCTTCATGCCTCTAAAGTGCAGTTATGTTGCTGGAGTTTTGCTGGCTGAAAAGAAAACGAAAAAGAAAAGAAAAAACCTTCCGGTGTGCAAGCTCACCCTGTTACTTCTGAAGATATGCATCACTCACACCACCTGCGGCACAGGCCCAGCCCCTCTAGCCTTGCAGGTTTCTGAGCTAGGGGTGCAGGTGACCTAGGGAGGGGTGGGTATGGCCACAGGCAGGAGACAGCTCAAGACCATTTGACCCAGCAAGCCCATTACTGGGCATATACCCAAAGGATTATAAATCATTGTACTATAAAGACACATGCATATGTATGTTTATTGCAGCACTAGTCACAACAGCAAAGACTTGGAACCAACCCAAGTGTCCATCAATAATAGACTGGATAAAGAAAATGTGGCACACAGACACCATGGAATACTATGCAGCCATAAAAAAGGATCAGTTAATGTCCCTTGCAGGGACATGGATGAAGCTGGAAACCATCCTTCTCAGCAAACTATCACAAGAACAGAAAACCAAACACCACGTGTTCTCACTCATAAGTGGGAGTTGAACAATGAAAGCACATGGACACAGGGAGGGGAGCATCACACACTGGTGCCTGTTGGTGGGTGGGCGGCTAGGGGAGGGACAGCATTAGGAGAAATACCTAATGTAGATGATGGTTGATGGGTTCAACAAACCACCATGGCACGTGTATACCTATGTAACAAAACTGCACGTTCTGCACATGTACCCCAGAACTTAAAGTATAATGATAATAATAAAGACAGTTGTTATTTCAGAGTCCCTGACTCAGCTGGCCAGGCAGCAAGTCTGCCAGCCCAGGAATGGGCCAATAGATGAGGCAGGGCTTTGTAAACCAAAAATAAAATTCTTTGGGAGGCTGAGGTGGGCGGATCACTTGAGGTCAGGAGTTCCAGACTAGCCTAGCTAACATGGTGAAACCCCGTCTCTACTAAAAATACACAAATTAACCAGGTGTGGTAGCAGGTGCCTGTAGTCCCGGCTACTCAGGAGGCTGAGGCAGGAGAATCGCTTGAACCTGGGAGGTGGAGGTTGCAGTGAGTTGAGATGGCGCCACAGCACTCTAGCCTGGCCGACAGAGTAAGACTCCATCTCAAAAACTAAATAAATTAATACAATAAAATAAAATTCTAAGCCCCCCACCTCCCCACCTTCAAAACATCTGAATGGACTTCCTCCTCAGACAGAGCTTTTTAAAAATGTAACCTCAGAGACTGTTTTAGGCCGTGAGGCGAAGCAGGGGTCCAACATGCCTCATGATGCCTCTCCGGTGTTAACATCCACACAGCCTTTAAGTCTGAGAAGAAACATTTTACAACCTCTTCTCTCTGACCCTAGCACCCAAAGGCTTCCTGTTCAAATAAGAACTTGATTCTTCACAATTCTTTATCTTAACCCAGACATTCTTTTCTATTGATCCCAGGACTTTAAAGAAACTCAAGCAATAGCCAATCAGAAAATTCTAAAATCTACCTGTAAGCTGGAAGCCTCCTGCTTTAAGTTGTCCCACCTTTCTGGACAAAACCAATGTGTCTTACATTTCATTGCTGTCTCATGCCTCCCTAAAACGTATAAAACCAAGCTACACCCCGACCACCTTGGGCACACGTTCTCAGGAGCTCCTGAGGGCTGTGTCACGGGACATGGTCACTCATATTTGGCTCAGATTATATCTCTTCAAATATTTTAGAGTTGGACTCCTTTCTTTTCTTTCTTTTTCTTTTCTTTTCTTTTTTTTTTTTTTTTTTTTTTTGAGACGGAGTCTCGCTCTGTCACCCAGGCAGGAGTGACAGAGTGCAGTGGCCTGATCTTGGCTCACTACAACCTCCACCTCCCGGGTTCAAGCGATTCTCCTGCCTCAGCCTCCTGAGTAGCTGGGACTACAGGTGCACACCACCACATGCGTCTAATTTTGTATTTTAGAAGACAAGGTTTCATCTTGTTGGTCAAGCTGGTCTCCAACTCGACCTCAGGTGATCTGCCTGCCTCGGTCTACCAAAGTGCTGGGATTACAGGCGTGAGCCACTGCGCCGGGCCTAGTTTGACTCTTTTCGTGGACAGCTGGAAACGTGGAATGCAAGAATATTCAGGGTTATTTGTCAGGCTGCAAAGTTGTTCCACCACCCTGCAGGAAAATGGATACAATTTTAGGCTTAGGTGTTAACAAAAAACATATCGTTAGTGTGCGAAGGGCGACAACTGCACTGCAGCTGTGGCCGGTGGCGCGGGAGGGTCTCTAAACTCGAAGCCCACTTCGAAAGGCGAGTCGCCCGTGACCAGGACTAGGGCCTAGGCACCCCAGATAGGAGAAGGGACCTCGTTCCCTATTGTTCCCCACTAACCCCCATGACCAGGAGTCCCCACTCCCAGCCTCGTCCTGGGGATTCTGGGGAGAAACTGCCCCAGCGCAGAGGCTCCTCCAAGGGTCATCCTTGGTCCCGGGCAAAGGGGGCGTCCGCCACCCTCCGGGCTGCGCACCCCCAGCTCCCCAGCTCGGACGTTTTAGAAAGGACATGAGGCGGGGGTTGCCCGTGGAGGGGGGCCCACGCTTCCTGAGCAGGGAGGGGATTGCCCTTTGCTCCCCTTGGGGAACTCCCTGAGGTGAGCATCTGGGAGGCGCCCCCACACTTTTCCCAGCAGGGGAGCCGGGAGAGTTTCCTTTGCTCCCATTGCAGAGCAGGGGAGGGTCCCTGTTAGGGGCAGAGAAGGGGCTGCAGGGGCGAGTAGGGAGGGTGGGGCCACACGTTTCCACTAAGGGCGGCAGTTTCGTGTCGCTACAGTTAGAGGCGTGCATTTAGGAGGCTGTAGACAGGGAGCGACCCGCACTTTCCCGAGCAGGGGAGCTGCTGGGAAAGTTTGTTTTGCTCCCACTGGAGACCAGGGGGTGAGGGGGTCCTTGTTAAAGGGAAGGAGAAGTGGCTGCACGGGCGAGCGGGGAAGGGGGAGCTCTGTGTTTCCAAGAAGGGCAGCAGTTTTATGCCACTACAGTTAAGAGCCGCCCTGGGGCGTGCATTCAGGGGGCTGTAATCTGGGAGGGACCCACACTTTCCCGAGAATGTTGTAGTTGACTTTGCTCCCGGTCGGCGCCGCCCTGGCTATGGCCTTGTGGGTGGGTGAGGGGCGTAGGCAGCTTCTTGAAAAGGGAAGGGGGTGTCCCGTGCTCCCCTCGGCGCTGTCTGGGGCCACCCCCCCCCGCCTCTCCGTTCTGTCCCCTCCCCAGACCCGGCGTTCCGGCCCCTGCTGTGGCGCGTGGAGGCCAGGGTGGGGGGGCGGGGCCCGGGCCGGGCGGGGCGGCGCTGGCGCAAGCCGGGCCTGAAGCTTGCAGGGGCGCTCCCTCACCCCGCCCCCTTCGGCGTACTCCTCGGGCTTCCGCCCCACCCGCCCGTGGGGGAGTATCCGCTCCCGCTGCCTTCGCCCAACGCGCTGCAACTCGGGGACGGTCCCTGCGCGCTCTGGGGCGCACCAGGCCCGGCGGGGCTGCGTGCCGCTGCTGCTCTTCGGCCTGCTGCGGTGTCTGGTCGCGCCCCGGGTGACGCGAGCGCGAGGATCCGCGTGGGCCGGCGGACGGGTGGGGCGGACGGGCGCGGCGGGGCGCCGGCCCGGGCCTGGGGATCCGCTTTGTTAGGGGGCGCCCCGCAGGGACACCCGCACCCTCTTCCCTGCCTAGCGGGACGTGCTGTGCCCGCGGGGGCCCAGGCCCGGAGGAGGCCCCCACTTTCTCCCCAACGCTTTTCCTGGAGCCATTTCACAGAGAAAAGTCAGCGTTTGTTGTCAGAGTTGTAAACTCTTAAATTTGGCGGGGCCTTGGGAGAGGTGGCATACGATTCTTCCCAATCTAGGGGACTTTCTTACGGATCTCTGCCCCTTTGCCTAAGCCCCTCACCCCACCCCGTTATCTCCCCGCAGGGTTTGGGGACCTGCGTCTTTAGGCCGCGCGCGGAAGCCGCCCTGGAGTTGCCTGTCAGAGCCACGCCCTGCGTCCCGGGCCTAAATTTGGAATCGCTGGGAGCCTGAGACCCGGCTCGTGGGGGGAAGGGAAGGAAAAGTTAGAAAAACACTTTGAGCCCTTAATATGTTCAAAAATACTCTGGATGCAGGCTCTGGGCATTTCAGCGCGTGTGCGCCAGGCAACACGGGGCGCCGAAAGAAACGTGTGCTTACCAAATTGTCCATCTGTAGCGGTGGAGAATTCGGAAAACAGGAAAAGTATCCAGGGAAGAGCGAGCCACGGTCACCCTCCCACGGCCTAAACCGGGCCTATTTCTAATTGTTACTCTAATCATGTGTTTCTGTTTCCCTCCCTTTGAAAGGGAAACGGGGACCCTGCTGGATGTGGTGTGTTATAAGTTCTTTTTTCCAGTGGCCAGTGCATTTTTGCTTTTAAGTAGGCAGGCTTTTAAGTAGACCGGCTTGCAGGTAGTGTAGACTTCAGGACCGGCCTTATCAGGGTTGGACATATTTAGGAAGGAGAGGCGGGAACGCCCAGCCCTGGGGAGGACAGAGGCGGCCCGGTTTGTGTTGATGGGATCTAGCGCAGCCTAGAGCTGTGGTGACTAGACCGGGTCTGTATTTTGAGGGAGGAGTTGCTAATGGATTTACACCCTGTTTAAAGGGGTCCCGGGTATCCTAGAAATTGTGCTTTCACTCGGTAGACGTTAGAGATAATGAAGCCTGCTCTGTAGAGGAAAACTTGGAGGACTCTCCAGCCTGCAGGGACGTTCCAAGCAGAGCTTCCTGTTTCTCCCTTTTCTTCCTAAATGGCCTTCCTTTTAGGGCAAGCTGCCACCACGAACGGGATGGCTCTGTAGGGTTTTATCAGCTGCATTTATTCCCAAGGCACCCTTTAGATGAAAGGGTTTTTCTCTTGTCTCTCTGCGAATGCATTTCTTCATCCTTCATGCATTCCTTCCTTCCTTTGCATCTACTGTGTGCTTGGGGTCAGGGAAATATATCCAAGGGAGTTCTGGTGGCCTAAGAATTCAGTTTCCTGGAGAACAGAGGCATCTGAACAGGCGGATGGGAGACAGGGCGACAGGCACCATTCTAGTTCCATCACGAATAACTCAGGGGTTCCCAGTGGTCAGTCTTGGTGAGGGGCTTGGCTGGGTTTTGAAGTCCTGGGGAAATTTTGCCGGCTGGTCTGGCATTCCAGGTCGTTGGAGGAGAGTGGGTGGAAAGCCTTATATTCTCTGAGCCCCAAACAGGTCGTTGCAGTTTTTTTGTTTGTTTTTGTTTTGTTTTGTTTTTTGAGACGGAATCTCTGTCGCCAGGCTGGAGTGCAGTGGCGCGATGTCGGCTCACTGCGTTGCACAGTTTTTAAACCCACAGCAGTGTTGATCTGGAACTCCTGATTTTGGAAGCATACCGGACTTAGGAACTCCAAGCTGCTGATGTTTGAGTAAAGGGAAGCGTAGCTGTCTATGGGGTGGGTGGGTAGGGAAGGGCAGTGGGACAGGGGGATAACAGGGGCCAATCTGTCCTTCAATTGCAGAGGAAGGCCTGGCCGTCCGCACTGATGGATCTCCCTGAGAGACTCTTCTCACCTCGTCTTTCCAGTCTGACCTTGCTAGAGATGGAGACAGAAACAGCCTGTCCCAGTAATATGAATACACATGTTGTTTCATTAGGAAGTTGACTTTTGAGTTGGTGATGCTCAGAACACATTTTCCTATAGCGATATGCATCAGGTGCACAACCCCGTTGAGCCTGGAGTAGGTTCTCACACTGGTGCTGATAGCCCTGGCCTGATCTCAGAGGGTTGGGGACCCTGTGTTCCTTGGTGTCTTCATAAATTCTCAGGGGTACAGGTGGGATGTGGTGAGGGATGGATGGACAGAGGGAAGCGTATAGAGGAAAAGAGGAGGCTTCAGCTTTGTAGAGAGCAGGACGTCCCCACAGGGCGATGCTGGCCCGGAGGAGACACTTTGTGATGGTTGCAGACATTTTTGGTTGCCACCCTGGGGTGGGACCTCCTACCATCCTGCAATGGGTGGGGCAGCTTAGGGAAGCTGCTCAGAATCTTTCAAGGGCCAGAACGGCCCCCAGCACAAGGAATTCATCTAGTCCCAAATGCCAATAGTGTTGAAGGTGGCAAACCTTGAGGAGAGCTTGGGAGTTGTATGTATGCGCTGATCAGGGCTGCCCCGTCCCGGGCAGTAGAGCAGCGCACATCCAGTGCATCCCTGCTCTCCAGCAAAGGCTGATTTGCACCCCCGGGCAACGGCACAGCGGCCTGTGCAGTTTGAAAAACTCCAGACACCTACGGAATCGACATCTCTTGAACAATACCAGGCCTCTTCAGGATTCCTTCACCCCAGTAGAGCAAGCGTGGGCTTCGTTTTTTCACTCTCCAGAGCTCTTGTCTCCTGCCCATGTGGGTGTGTGTGGAAGTTATTAGGAGAATGTTTCTGGGCAGAGGAAGTGGGTTTTATCATCCCGTGAGTTTGCCTTGGTTTTCCACCAGCATGTTTGGCTCTGATAAAAGTTGATTGCTTTGCATTTAACTCCCTATTAAAGGCCGGGCATGGTGACTCAGGCCTGTAATCCCAGCACTTTGGGAGGCCAAGGCTGGTGGATCACATGAAGCTAAGAGTTCGAGACCAGCCTGACCAACATGGCAAAACCCCGACTCTATTAAAAATACAAAAACTACCTGGGCGTGGCGGTGAGCGCCTGTAATCCCAGCTACTCGGGAGGCTGAGGCAGGAAAATCACTTCAGCCCAGGAAGCAGAGGTTGCTGGGACGTGAGCTGAAATCTTGTCACTGCACTGCAGCCTCGGTGACAGAGACTCAGTCTCAAAGAAAAAAAGAAAACTTCCTGCTTCAGCTCTTTCTCCTTTCTCTGTGTATGAGACACTTTTCAAATACAAATACATGTCTTTACACTTTGGAGATATTCAAGTAAATGATTGTTGTCTGGAAATCACTTTTCTTCCTGAAGGTCGTATGGTGGGTACATGCTGTCATTTAGAAAAAAATGCGGCTCATACAATACTTCTCCCAATTCAGCATTTAGGGATCATGGCGGGATTTCATGGACACTGTCTGTCTGGAATGTTTTCAGACTTAGATATCCTCCCCCAGAGATAGACTTCTCAGTAGCCACATGGACCTTGTGCTGGTTTTCAGTCCTGCTGAAAATGTTCTAATTACTCTTGTTACTTTAGGGGAAAAGAATTACGTGTCCTTTGTGATTTATAGACACAGTAAGAAATAAGACCCATGTGTCTTTAGGGGTGTGAAGGAGGAAAAGTCTTTTTTTTTTTTTGAGATGGAATTTTCCTCAGTTGCCCAGGCTGGAGTGCAGTGGCACGATCTCAGCTCATGGCAGCCTCTCCATCTCAGGTTCAAGTGATTCTCCTGTCTCAGCCTCCCAGTTAGCTGGGACTACAGGTGTACGCCACCATGTCTGGCTAATTTTTGTATATTTAGTAGAGATGGGGTTTTGCTATGTTGACCAGGCTGAAAAGTATTTTTTTGAGGTGGGGTCTCATTCTGTTGCCCAGACTGGAGTGCAGGGGTGCAATCAGGGCTCACTGCAGCCTCTGCCTCCTGGGCTCAAGCGATCTTTCCACCTCAGCCTCTGTGGTAGCTGGGACTACAGGCACATACCACCGTGCCTGACCACTTTTAAATTTTTTTGTGGAGACAGGGTCTTGCTATGTTGCCCAGACTGAAAAAAAAAAAAATCTTTTTTTTTTTTTGAGACAGAGTCTCGCTGTGTCACCCAGGCTGGAGTACAGTGAGAGGATCTCGGCTCACTGCAACCTCTGCCTCCTGTGCTCAGGCAATTCTCCTGCCTCAACTACCTGAATAGCTGGGAATTCAGGCACATGTCACCATACCTGGCTATTTTTTGTACTTTTAGTAGAGACAGGGTTTCACCATGTTGGCCAGGCTGGCCTCAAGTGATCTGCCCACCTTGGCCTCCCAAAGTGCTGGGATTACAGGCGTGAGCCACCTGAAAATCATTTTAAAATCAACTGTTCTGCGTTCTTACTTGGAAGGGACTCCTGTAACCAAAGACGGGAAAACAAACCAAACTTTATTAACTTGCATTTTCATTGATACATGGGAGATACCTAGAAATGGGTAGTTTTCAAGGAGGTGGCTTGGATTCTAGCTGCTCTAGTATCCTCAACAAAGAACAGTCCATTTTTAGAGAACTGGCAGAGAAAGACAAAGGACTTTGAGTCTTCAGGGGCAGCAACTAAATAGCAGAGAAAGGCTGGTTAGTGAAGCTTGTTCATTCTGAATCCTGTGGTTCCGGGTCCAGGCCCGTGAGGATTTTCCGCTGTCTTCCATGGTTCACCTCTGTTCTCCCAGTTGGGGAGGTGGGGTTCAGATTGCTTGTGAATGTGGTCTCATCGTTGCTGGTGTAGCTTCAGGCTGCAGGCTGTCCAGGGCTCGAGGATTTGCTGATACTTTTTTTTTTTTTTTTTCAGATTTGCTGATCCTCTTTTTTTTTTTTTTTTTTTTT
>NW_016816280.1:70228-84377 GCF_001698545.2 Rhinopithecus bieti
TTTTTTTTTTTTTGAGATGAAGTCTCGCTCTTGTCCCCCAGGCTGGAGTGCAATAGTGTGATCTTGGCTCACTGCAACCTCCGCCTCCCGGGTTCAGGCAATTCTCCTGCGTCAGCCTCCTGAGTAGCTGGGATTACAGGTGCCCACCACCATGCCTGGCTAATTTTTGTATTTTTAGTAGAAACGGGGTTTCATCACCTTGGCCAGGCTGGTCTCGAACTCCTGACCTCAGGTGATCCACCTCGGCCTGCCAAAGTGTATTCTTTTTTGATTTATCCCAGTCTGTTGTCTGAAACATGGTAGCTCACCAAAATTTCTACTCCCATTTGTCCAACTGATAGTATCTTTTCACATCTCTAGAGACCAGAAGGACTTCCTCTTCCTGAATTTTCTGTTCAGTATTCTTTCTTGGCTTGGTTCCTTGGTGAGTTTTGAGGAGATGGTGCATGGGTGTGTTTTTCAGCTTGTTTTAGTATGACTCAGGGTTGCCACCACGCCTTGTACGGTCTCCTCGTCATAGTATTAAAATTTCCCGAGCAGGAAACCAGAAACTTCCTTTCTTCTCCCCCAGAGTCAGATTCAAACCAGTGTTTCTCAAGTGGGCTGTGAAAGTAGCATGCAGCCACCCGCCTTGCAGAGAAGAAAATTCAACAGAGGAGAGGATAAAACGCCCACAGGGGGCATGGAAAGCCTTGCTAAAGAAGCCACATGGGCAAAGCTTTTGTTCCGCTCCCTCTGCCCTGGTGGACTGGGCTGGGCTGAGATATAATACGTGTTCGTCATTGTGGACGGCAGTTGGATGGGTCTGAAAGCGATTGCAAACCCCTTTAATTCGCTTTGGTTTCTCAACTTTGAGTGGTGTCGTGGGCTGGGGTGGGTCCCCTGTTTTTGAGAAGCACTTGAAAGAGTCTGATTTTCTGCAGCTTTTCAGGGAGCAAAGCCGTTGCTCCAAGAGCGCTCTTTCAAAGCTGACGATAATGTATTTGGTTGAACTAACAGCCCTTCTTGAGGAGGCAGCAGACTGGCCAGAGCTGTTACATTCCAGGGGTTCTGCAGGCATTACTCATCAGAGACACCTGAGCCTGGATAGCCTCACTCTTGTTTGTTTCTGCTTTGCCTGACCCTGCAAAATTCTTGTCCAAATGCACCCTGGCAAGCATTGATCCACGAGGGGATGCTGACCAGAAGGAGCTTTCGTTTCTGCAGGAACACGATGGACTGGAATGATGACAAGAATAAACACACTGCATTGTCTTTTAGGGCCAATGGGCTTGGAGGCATACAGATTTTATAAGTACTGCCAGAAGCCAAATATTGCCAGTCGGCGTCTTCTGCTGCTGTTGCTAGCTATCTTCTTCTGGGGGAAATGGGTTGGGTTCTATATATGAATTAACGTAGGGCTGTCTTCGATGAATTCAGCACAAAATATTCTCAGCAATTGAAGGGACACACTGAGAGAGAAGTGTTAGGCATTTAATAGAATAGCAGGACAGGGAAGGGTTTGGATCTGGGCAAGCAGGAGATGGGTATGAACACCTGTCTTTTGAGACCCTGCCGAGGTGGCCATGGAGGTAGAGGCCCACTATGTTGATATCTTTACTCAAGAGGCTGTGGTCCTTTGGTGCTAACATAGCATCCAATAGACAGACAAGATGGACAGCTACAGCCACCTATGGGAAGCGGTTTCTACTCTTAAACCACAAGCCCCTAGACACTCATCATATCATAAACATATCACCGGGCAGTGGCTCGCAATCTTTTTTTTTTCAGACTTGCCCAGGCCGGAGTGCAGTGGCACGATTGTAGCTCACTGTAGCCTTGACCTCCTGGGTGCAGGTGCATCTCTCACCTCAGCCTTCCGAGGAGCTGGGACCACAGGCATGTGCCACCCTCAGCTCATTTTTTAAATCTTTTTGTAGAACCGGGGTCTCACTATGTTGCCCAGGCTGGTCTTGAACTCCTGGACTCAAGCAAACCTCCTGCCTCAGCTTCCCAAAGTGCTGGGGTTACAGGCGTGAGCCACCATGCTCAGCCTGCAATCTTTTTTTTTTTGAGACAGGCTCTCACTCTGTTGCCCAGGCTGAAGTGGTGTGATCTCAGCTCACTGCAGCCTCGAACCCCCAGGCTCAGGTGATTTGCCCACCCTAGCCTTCTGTGTAGTTGGGACTACAGGCGTGTGCTACCACACTCAATTAATTTTTATCTTTTTTGTAGATACAGAGTTTCGTTCTGTTGTCCAGGCTGGTGGATATATTTTAATCCTATAGAGTCCAGGCTAAAAACACACCAGTAACTGTGATGGCCATCCCTCCTGCATTCCTGATTTCTGAGTGACGGTTTGAGACACGGACCTGCATGACCACCCTCCAGTGGCTCTTGCTGATCTAGATCCGAGGTTCTCAGCTTTGACTCCATTGCAGGAAGCTTGGAAACATCACTCTTGCCCAGGGTTACCTGGGTAGTCTGGTTTATAGCCATGTTAGGCATTTTAATTTTTTAAAAAATATTTTTGAGAAAAGATTTTGCTCTGTCACCCAGGTTGGAGTACAGTGGTATAATCATAGCTCACTGCAGCCTCAACTTCCTAGGTTCAAGCAGTCCTCCCACCTCAGCCTCGAAAGTAGCTGGGACCACAGGCACGCCTCACCATACCTGGCTAATCTTTTCTTTTCCTTTCTCTTTTCTTTTCCTGTCCCTTCCCTTCCTTTTCCCTTCCTTATCCCTTCCTTTTCCCTCCCCTCCCCTCCCTTCCCCTCCCCTCCTCTTCTCTCTTCCTCTCCCTCGTCCTCCTCCTCATCTTGACAGAGTCTTGACAGAGTCTTGCTCTCTGTTGCCCAGGCTGGAGTACATTGGTGCAATCATGGCTCACTGCAACCTCCGCCTCCTTGGTTCAAGCGATTCTCTTGCCTCAGCCTCCTGAGTAGCTGGGACCACAGGCACGCACCACCATGCCCGGCTAATTTTTGTATTTTTAGTAAAGACGGGGTTTCACCATGTTGGCCAGGATGGTCTCGAACTCCTGACCTCGTGGTCTGCCTGCCTCGGCTTCCCAAAGTGCTGGGATCAACAGGTGTGAGCCACCCTGCCCAGCCTATTTTTTTTTTTTTTTTTTGAGACAGAGTCTTGCTTTGTCATCAGGCTGGAGTGCAGTGGCGCAATTTTGGCTCACTGCAACCTCTGCTTCCCGGGTTCAAGTGACTCTCCTGCCTCAGCCTCCCTCAGGCATGAGCCAGCACGCCCAGCCAAATTTTTCATTTTTTGTAGAGACAGGGTCATCCTATGTTGCTAGTCCTGAACTCCTGGGTTCAAGCCATCCACCTGCCTTGGCCTGGCAAAGTGTTGGGTTTACAGGCAGGAGCCACTGCGTCCCGCTATTAGGAATTTTTTAAAAGCCCCTCGGAGGGTCTTCATGTGTGACTGAGTTGTCAAGAATCACTTATTTTGCTGGATATTCTGTTTCTTCCCTTCTACACGAGATTTCCCACGACTGCTTCTTGGATGTGAACGTCTGTGCCATGGATTACATTTTTCAAAGAGCATTCAGTTTGTTATTTCATCTTCAGTGAGCCCTTAAGATGTTTCTCATGGGCCTTTGGTAGATAAAGACACTGGGGTCAGAGAGTTCAGGAGCTTGCTGGTGATCACGTGGTCAGCATGGGGAAAAATGCATGTGAACATGAGCTCTGTCGGTGGCGAGACCTGGGCACAGGGGCTGCTGGGCCTGGGACTTGGTGGCTACGTGTGTGGGCTGAACATAGCTCCCCAGGCACGGCCTTGTGGACCTTGAGGGATGCCTGCCTTCACCACTAGTGTGACTTGAAGGGGAGGAGAATGTCCAGTGATGGACATTTTGATATGGAAGAGAACTCCCTTGAATCCTGGTGGTGAACTTGTCTCAGACCAGTCACTGAGGCCTCTCCAGCTCCTCAGGGTCTCCGTGTTCTAGGTATTCGTGTGTCCTTTCATCCATTTACCCATCCATTTATGTATCCATGCATCCATCCATCCATGCATCCTCCATTTATCCATCCATCCATCAACCCATCCTCCCGTTCATTTACCCATCCATCCATTCATCCATGCATCCATGCATCCATCCATCCTCCCATTCATTTATCCATCCATCCATCCATCCATCCACCCATCCACCCACCCACCCACCCACCCATCCTCCCATTCATCCATCCATCCATCCATCCATCCACCCATCCAACCATCCATCCATCCACCCATCCATCCATCAGCCACCCATCCATCCATTCATCCATGCATCCATCCATCCACCCATCCTCCCATTCATTTACCCATCCATCCATCCATCCACCCATCCAACCATCCATCCATCCACCCATCCATCCATCAGCCACCCATCCAACCATCCATCCATCCACCCATCCATCCATCAGCCACCCATCCATCCATTCATCCATGCATCCATCCATCCACCCATCCTCCCATTCATTTACCCATCCATCCATCCATCCACCCATCCAACCATCCATCCATCCACCCATCCATCCATCAGCCACCCATCCATCCATTCATCCATGCATCCATCCATCCACCCATCCTCCCATTCATTTACCCATCCATCCATCCATCCACCCATCCAACCATCCATCCATCCACCCATCCATCCATCAGCCACCCATCCAACCATCCATCCATCCACCCATCCATCCATCAGCCACCCATCCATCCATTCATCCATGCATCCATCCATCCACCCATCCTCCCATTCATTTACCCATCCATCCATCCATCCACCCATCCAACCATCCATCCATCCACCCATCCATCCATCAGCCACCCATCCAACCATCCATCCATCCACCCATCCATCCATCAGCCACCCATCCATCCATTCATCCATGCATCCATCCATCCACCCATCCTCCCATTCATTTACCCATCCATCCATCCATCCACCCATCCAACCATCCATCCATCCACCCATCCATCCATCATCCACCCATCCAACCATCCATCCATCCACCCATCCATCCATCAGCCACCCATCCATCCATTCATCCATGCATCCATCCATCCACCCATCCTCCCATTCATTTACCCATCCATCCATCCATCCACCCATCCAACCATCCATCCATCCACCCATCCATCCATCAGCCACCCATCCATCCATTCATCCATGCATCCATCCATCCACCCATCCTCCCATTCATTTACCCATCCATCCATCCATCCACCCATCCAACCATCCATCCATCCACCCATCCATCCATCAGCCACCCATCCAACCATCCATCCATCCACCCATCCATCCATCAGCCACCCATCCATCCATTCATCCATGCATCCATCCATCCACCCATCCTCCCATTCATTTACCCATCCATCCATCCATCCACCCATCCAACCATCCATCCATCCACCCATCCATCCATCAGCCACCCATCCATCCATTCATCCATGCATCCATCCATCCACCCATCCTCCCATTCATTTACCCATCCATCCATCCATCCACCCATCCAACCATCCATCCATCCACCCATCCATCCATCAGCCACCCATCCATCCATTCATCCATCCACCCATCCATCCACCCATCCTCCCATTCATTTACCCATCCATCCATCCATCCACCCATCCAACCATCCATCCATCCACCCATCCATCCATCAGCCACCCATCCATCCATTCATCCATGCACCCATCCATCCACCCATCCTCCCATTCATTTACCCATCCATCCATCCATCCACCCATCCAACCATCCATCCATCCACCCATCCATCCATCAGCCACCCATCCAACCATCCATCCATCCACCCATCCATCCATCAGCCACCCATCCATCCATTCATCCATGCACCCATCCATCCACCCATCCTCCCATTCATTTACCCATCCATCCATCCATCCACCCATCCAACCATCCATCCATCCACCCATCCATCCATCAGCCACCCATCCAACCATCCATCCATCCACCCATCCATCCATCAGCCACCCATCCATCCATTCATCCATGCATCCATCCATCCACCCATCCATCCACCCATCCTCCCATTCATTTACCCATCCATCCATCCATCCACCCATCCAACCATCCATCCATCCACCCATCCATCCATCAGCCACCCATCCAACCATCCATCCATCCACCCATCCATCCATCAGCCACCCATCCATCCATTCATCCATGCATCCATCCATCCACCCATCCTCCCATTCATTTACCCATCCATCCATCCATCCACCCATCCAACCATCCATCCATCCACCCATCCATCCATCAGCCACCCATCCAACCATCCATCCATCCACCCATCCATCCATCAGCCACCCATCCATCCATTCATCCATGCATCCATCCATCCACCCATCCTCCCATTCATTTACCCATCCATCCATTCATCCATCCATCCATCCATCCAGCGTCTCATTCCTTTACCCATCCATTCATGCACCTGTCCATCCATCTATCCATTCTCCATTCATCTTTCCATCCATGCATACATCCATTCATCCACCCTTTTAGTTCATCCAGCCACTCATCAATTGATACATCCATCTATCTACCATCCACTCATCTGTCCATCCATTCACCCATCCTTTCATCAATTTACCCATCCACCATTCATCCATTTATCCATCCATCCATCCATCCATCCATCCACCTATCTATTCACCCGTCCATCCATTCATCTATCCATCTCTCCACCTACCCACCCACCCATCCATCCACCCAACCATCCATCCACCTGTCCACCCATACCTCCATCCATCTACCCACCCACTCATCCACTTAACTAGCCATCCATCCACTTATCCATCATTCATCCATCCATCCACCCATCCACCTACCTAGTCACTCACCTAAACTCGTCCATCCACTCAACCATCCATCTGCCTATCCACCCGTACCTCCATCCATCCCCTTACTGCCCATCCTTCCACTCGTCTACCCAATTACCCATCCATCTACCCAGCTATCCACCCAACCATCCACCCACTCATTAATTTATCCACTCACCCAGCCATGCATCTGTCCGTCCGTCCGTCTGTCCGTCCATCCATCCATCCATCCATCCATTCACCCACCCACCCATCCATCCACTTACCTGCCCGTCCATCCACCCTCCCAGTCCATGGCTCTCTCATGCATTCCTTCAGCCAACGTAGGTTGAAGTTAAATGTGCTCTTGGTGTTATTTTCTGTGGGCACAGAGAAGACATACCTGGTCCCTGTTTTTTGTTCTCTGCCTGGGAGGTAACAACCAGGGCATCAATTTGGGCATAAAAGCGCCATTGTGGATGGAAGGCCTGGATGTGTGGAGGCACAGAGCAGGGACCACACTTGCTCAGGGGGTCAGAGAGAGTTCTCCCATGAGGGGCCCTCCCTGGACACTGAGCTTCCAAGAATGAGCAGAGCAAGCCAGATGTAAGGAAGAGGAAGGGTGTCTCAGCCTGGTAGCGAAGCAGTAAGAGTGATGATGGGGCAGCTGCAGTTCATCTCAGGTTAGAGGAGCTGGAGGGGCCAGATGGTGGGCAGCCTCTGTTGCCATTGCTGAGGAGTGCAGATTTAGACTCCCCTGAAGGGTTTGACGCGGACCACTGTGCAGGGACACTTAACGTGCTGAAGGCCTCTCTTTGGATAACAGCATGGAGAACAGGTGGGAGGGGCTGGGGCTATTTTTGGCAGAGCCTGGATAAGTCAGCGGAGATAGAAGAAAAGAGACAAGCTATTTTAAGAGATATTAAGGAAGTTAAAATCTGTAACAGGTCCCTGCCTGCAGAGTTGACCACACGTTTGCATCACGTGGGTAGGCTTTAAAATATAGACACCTGCATCTCACCTTGGAAAGTTTCTGATTTAATTAGCCTGGGCATGAGGACTTAGGAAAACCCCCCAGATATGTGTAATTTGCTACTGGAGTGAAGAACTGGGCTCTGGAGCTGTGCTCCTTCAACTGGAATGTGCTTACAAATCGCCTCTGGCAATGCTTGTGAGAAAGTGCTTCAGGTTGGCCAGGGAGAGGATCATGGAGCGCTTCCTGGAGAAGGTGACATTCTCCTAGGGCCTTGAGGGTGAATAGAAGTTTTCCGGGTTCAGAAAGAAGGAATAGGCTTTCATGGCCCGGTAGAGGATCCAGTGAGGCAGATGAGGGGCCCAAATTCTGTGACCCCCTCCCCCCACTGCACGCCCAGGATACCCCTGTATCAGTCCCATGGTGTAACAACCTAATTCACAAGATGCTGCAGAGGGGAAGGGATTTTAAATTTTCTGAGAAAGACAATGATATATTTTGGACACCATGAGAAATACTATTATTAACTTGTTTTAACCTATGTACACGCAATCTTCATCATTCAAGGATTCTGTATTTGTGAACTTGCCTACTTGCTAAAATGTATTTGTCATTGCCACATCAACATTCCCGGCATTTAAATTTTTATTTTTATTTATTTATTTTTTGAGACAGAGTCTCACTCTCTTGCCAGGCTGGAGTGCAGTGGCATGATCTTGGCTCACTGCAACCTCCGCCTCCTGGGTTCAAGTGATTCCCCTGCCCCAGCCTCGCAAGTAGCTGGGATTACAGGCACGCACCATCATGCCCGGCTAATTTTTTGTATTATAGTAGAGACGGGGTTTTACCGTGTTGGCCAAGATGGTCTTTATCTCCTGACCTTGTGATCCACCCACCTCAGCCTCCCAAAATGCTGGGATTACAGGCATGAGCCACTGCAGCCGGCCTTTTTTAAATGTTTGTTTATTTATTTTTTAACTTTCATTTTAGGTTCGGGGATACATGTGAAAGTTTATAACTTGGGTAAACACATGTCATGAGGGTTTGTTGTACAGATTATTTAATCACTGCGGTATTTAGCCCAGGACCCAATAGTTACCTTTTATGTTCCTCTCCTTATCCTTGGCGATTTTGTTCATGCACAGAACAGCAAAAAAATTGAACTTCTTTTTTCTTTTTTATTTTTTTTGAGATGGAGTCTCCCTCTGTAACCAAGGCTGGAGTGCAGTGGCATGATCTTGGTTCACTATAACCTCCGCCTCCTGTGTTCAAGTGATTTTCCTGCCTCAGCCTCCCAAGTAGCTGGGATTACAGGCATGCACCACCATGCCTGGCTAATTTTTGTATTTCTAGTAGAGACGGGGTTTCACCATGTTGTCCAGGCTGGTCTTGAACTCCTGGCCTCAAGTGACCCACCCGCCTCAGCTTCCTGAAGTGCTGGGATTACAGGCGTGAACCACTGCGCCCAGCCAGAATTGAGCTTCTCAGTAGCTCATGTTCTCAGTTGAGGTTCAGCAAAGCCAGACACTGCCTTCTCAGGCCAGCGCATACTGTCAACAGGGTTCTTTTCGGGTCTATTC
This sequence comes from Rhinopithecus bieti, assembly GCF_001698545.2. Classification (NCBI taxonomy): domain Eukaryota; kingdom Metazoa; phylum Chordata; class Mammalia; order Primates; family Cercopithecidae; genus Rhinopithecus; species Rhinopithecus bieti. Next base: position 79,586 of record NW_016816280.1, read on the forward strand.
AGTGTCCTGTGTTTTGTGTTTTCATGCTTTTTGTCAGTGATTTTGCGCTTTCAAATATCCCCAAGTCAGTGCTGACATGCTACGAGCGTCCCTAAGTACAGGAAAGCTGGCACAGTCTCATGGGGAAAATACACATTTGATGAGCGTCATTTAGGCACGAGTTACAGTGAAGTTGGCTTCGAGATCAATATGAGTGACTCCACAATGTCTATTCACTACGGTGTCTTTAAACAGAAACCCACATAAAACGCACTTAGGTAGTGATTGGTTGATGACCTCTGGGAACGCAACCCTGTCTTTATGTAGGAGCAATAGTTCACTATTCACTAATTCAGTGTTCACTGAGACTTTATAAAATGTAACTACTTTGAATAACAAAGCTGTAGTCAACAAACTGAGCCGTTAAATATGTGTGTGTGTGTGTGTGTGTGTGTGTTGGCCTTTTCATCATTTTACAGAGACACACAGGGCTCCGTGAACTGCTAATAGTTGGGACTGGCGGAGGGTTTATTTCGAGCAAGCCCAAAACTGCAGGGCAGAGAGCACTTTGAAAGGAGATCAGCAGTCGGGGAGTGACTGTCATGAAGTTGGAAAAGTGCTGAGGCCCCTATGTCAGTTTCCGGTGTTTCCACGTTAGCATTGGGGGCTAATGACTCAGTTTCCTGTAGGAATGGGATCTGGGCTAGCATCTGCCTGCGGAAGGGTGACTGGACAGAGAGCAGGGAACCCCGAGCAGCCCTGCTTTACTGTCCTCTGAGCCCCAGAACTCCTGAAGGCAGGGTCCTTCAGCATCACCCTGGAGTTTGTTAAAGATGCAGGCTCATGAGCCTCACTCCACACCACAGAATAAAGATGTCTGGGGGTGAGACCTGGGGTTCCACATCTCCCCAGGTCCCTGGCAGGGTGATTCTGAGAACTGCCGGTGTGAGGTGTGCTCAGCCCAGCCCAAACATTCACACCATTCTTTGGCCTCTTGTGAAACTTGGCATAGCTCAGGGGACATTCCCAGAATTATGGCACAAGAACAAAAGAAAGTTTCCCACTTCTTACCAGACATATTGTAACATTACAGAAAAGAGCTTGTTCCATCACGTCTATACCCTTGTGCTGTTGCCCCAGTTAGGATGAAGCCAAGGTGATACCTTGTACCTTAGGCCACCCCCGACAAGGAAGCGTGTGCAGCTTAACCACCTGCATATAATGCAGTTTAACCACCTGCATATCATTTTTTTTTCCTTTTTTCTTTCTTTTTTTTTTTTTTTTTTGAGACACAGTCTCGTTCTGTCACCCAGGCTAGAGTGCAGTGGTGCAATCTCAGCTCACCACAACCTCCACCTGCCGAGTTCAAGAGATTCTCTTGTGCCTCAGCCTCCCAAGTAGCTGGGACTACAGGTGCATGCTACCACGCCCAGCTAATTTGGTAGACATGGGTTTTGCCATGTTGGCCAGGCTGGTCTCGAACCCCTGACCTCAATGATCTGCCTGCCTTGACCTCCCAAAGTGTTGGGATTACGGGAGTGAGCCACCACACCCTGCCTGTTTTTTTGAGGCAGGGTGTCTCTCTGTTCCCCAGGCTGCAGTGCTGTGGTGCAGTCTCAGCTCCCTGCAATCTCAACCTCCCCAGGCACAGGCCATCCTCCCACCTCAGCCTCCCAAGTAGCTGGGACCACGGCTGTGCACCACTTCACCTGTCTAATTTTTGCATTTTTTGTAGAGACGGGGTTTCATCATGTTGCCCAGGCTGCTGTTGAACTCCTGGGCTCAAGCGATCCTCCCACCTTGGCCTCCCAAAATGTTGGGATTATAGGTGTGAGCCACTGCACCCGGCCACCTGTATTTAATTTGCAAGCTCAGAAGACAGACGAGTTTATTGCTAGAAACACGAATCCCTTTTTCTTTCCATGGTTCACCAGCAGAGAATGTTTCCAGGCACAGCGGCCACTGTCACCCACTGCGTTCATAGCTTTCCATGGGAGGAACAGATTGTGCTAGACTCAGCGGTTCAATCGAAAGTGTAGGGTGTTCGGTGAACTTGGAGTTCCTTGCACTTGTCCATAATTCCTTGCACTTGTGTTTTCTGTACTCAGATATTCAGTCACTGGCACACATCCTGGACCCAGCACTGGAGTGTTTCTGAGACTATGATACTCTAGTGTATTCCTGAAACAATTTATGACACTATTAAGCTCTTTTCTGTAATTTTACAATATGTTTGGTAAGACCTCGGAGCTAGATTTTTTAAAATGATGTGTTAATTTCTTTTAATTGATAAATACCCATTGTATCTATTTATGCGGTTGCACAATGGTGTCTTGATGTATGTATCCATGGTGAAATGGATTTAAATATGCATGACCTCACAGACTTCCCAGCACTTTTTTGTGTGGTGAGAATACTTAAGAATGGGCTCCTTTACTCGTTTTCGAATATTCAAGCCATTGCTACTAATTGCAGTCGCCATGGTGTCTCTGAGCTTTCCTCAACTTACTTCTCCTGTCTCATGGAGACTTTGTATCCTGTGACCAATCATCTCCCCTGTGTTAAATGATACATCTTGAAAAAGAGAACAATACTTCCAGAGCAATTTGGTTTTAAGCAACAGAAAAATAAGGGTGTTTCGACCATCTGAATAAAATGGTAAAATGAAATGTATCAGCTGCCTCCTGCTGTTCCCACACAGGAGGACTTCTGGTGCTCGCTCCAATGTGGGGGCATTTTCTCTTGCACCGTTCTGAGCTTTCTTTGTACTGCAGTTATCTCTAGGTTGGGGACCCTTCCTGAGGCCCCTCACACCTAGAATGAAACTTTTGAGGGACAGACCATGTGACTGGTTCCACCCGACCTCCAAAAAAATAAAAAAAAGAGCCAGGCACAGTGGCTCTTGCCTATCATTCCAACACTTTGGGAGGCCGAGGCAGGCGGATCACGAGGTCAGGAGATCGAGACCACCTTGGCTAACATGATGAACCCCGTCTCTACTAAAAATACAAAAAATTAGCCAGGCGTGGTGGCGGGCGCCTGTAGTCCCAGCTACTTGGGAGGCTGAGGCAGGAGAATGGTGTGAACCAGGGAGGCGGGGATGGCAGTGAGCTGAGATCGTGCCACTGCGCTCCAGCCTGGGTGACAGAGAGAGACTCCGTCTCAAAAAAAAAAAGACTCAGCAATGAGTAAAGAGTACACATGTGCCTCTGCACCTCCTCCTCCTCCTTTTCTACAATGTCCTGAAAGTTTGTGTTTAGAGGGCTTTGGAAAAGGGCGTGGAAAACCAGCAGGAGCAGATGAGTACTGGAGTGGCCATCAGCAGGTGTGAGCACCCCGGGGTGATGGTGGGGCTGAGTGAATCGGACATTTTCCAGCAGGCACACCCAGGCCAGTGGCGGGATCTTCATCCTCCCACCCTTAATGAAGACTAACAGTATTATTGAGAACGCTGCAGGCACACACACAGCACCGCATAAATGGCATCCCTGGCTGCTGTTGTTACTATGTAATGATTGTGTTATTCTTATGAAAATCTGAAAGTTATAAGAATCTTGGAACTGCCTAATTTTATTTTAATTAATTAATTTATTTATTTATTTTGAGATGGAGTCTCACTCTGTCACTCAGGCTGGAGTGCAGTGGTGTGATCTTGGTTCACTGCACCCTCCACCTCCCAGGTTCAAGCATTTCTCCTGCCTCAGCCTCCCAAGTAACTGGGACTACGGGCGTGTGCCACCACGCCCAGAGAACTTTTAATTTTATGTGAAACACCTGAATGGTGTGATGATGGGCTCTAAGATATCCCAAGTGTCCGGGCGCAGTGGCTCACACCTGTAATCCCTGCACTTTGGGAGGCCAAGGCAGGCAGATCACTTGAGGCCAGGAGTTTGAGACCAGCCTGGCCTACATGGCGAAACCCCGTCTCTATTAAAGACACAAGAATTAGCTGGATGTGGTGGCACATGCCCGTAATCCCAGCTAGTTGGGAGGCTGAGGAAGGAGAATCACTTGAACCCAGGAGGTGGAAGTTGCAGTGAGTTGAGATCGTGCCACTGCACTCCAGCCTGGGCAACAGAGCAAGATTCTGCCTCAAAAAGAAAAATAAACAGATTTAAAAATAAATACATAAATACATAAATACATAAATAAATGGAATGTAACACCAAAAGTTAGATCTCTCCTTTGAGCCTTTGTGGAGGACCAGGGCAGCTGAACTGGAGCTTAATCCAGCTTGGGTCATTCCAGGGATAACCTAAAGATGCTAGAGAAGGAGGGTTATCCCTGGTGTAAGGGGATAATGGAACTACAGTCTATCCAAGAGGATCACCCCACAGATGGAGAATCTGTGCCTATGGGCTGCCAGGGAGCTTGCAAAGGCTTGCTTGGGTTTTCATGTGAAGTATCACTTAAATTTGGGAGGTTTGTGAACACTGAATGACACCAATAACCTTAAACGGTTTGTTCTTTTTCACCTATTAATTTCATGGCTAAGAATTTAGCTTAAGGATTGGCCAGGTGCAGTGGCTTATCCCTGTAATCCCAGCACTTTGGGAGGCAGAGGCGGGCAGATCACCTGAGGTCAGGAGTTCGAGATCAGCCTGGGCAACACAGTGAAACCCCGTCTCTACTAAAAATACAAAATTAGCCAGGCGTTGTAGCACATGCCTGTAATCCCAGCTACTTGGGAGGCTGAGGCAGGAGAATCGCTTGAACCTGGGAGGCGGAGGATGTGGTGAGCCAAGATTGTGCCATTGCACTCCAGCCTGGGCAACAAGAGTAAATCTCTGCCTCACCAAAAAAAAAAAAAAAA
>NW_016816280.1:86420-105059 GCF_001698545.2 Rhinopithecus bieti
CACACTACACACACCTACACACGCACACACAAACCCACAAATGCACACACCTACACATGCACGCACAAACCCACAAATGCACACACCTACACACGCACACACAAACCCACAAATGCACACACCTACACATGCACACGCAAACCCACAAATGCACACACCTACACACGCACACACAAACCCACAAATGCACACACCTACACATGTACACACAAACACACCTACACATATACACACATTGACACAAGCACACACGCATGCAACTGCACACATGCACATGAAAAAAACACACTACATCCGCCTACACATACACATACAAACCCACATATACATGCACCTACACATATGCATACATAACACCTACACATTTGCACACAGAACCCACACATACATGCAACTATCCATAGGCACACAGAAACACCTACACACTACGCACACCTGCATATGCACACACAAACCTACACGAACATGCACTGACACATATGCACACAGAAAACACTGATACTGCGCACACACACACACAGACACAAACCCACAAAATGCACCTCCACAGTTACACGAAACACGCCCACACATATGCACATATGCAGACCCACTCATACATGCGCCTGTATATATGCACACATAACACATACATACACATATACACAGAACCCACCTACACACCCCATGCACACACACAAAACCCACAGATACATACATTTGCACTGCAAATGCCCAAATATACATGCACACGCACACACACACACAGCCCTGTGACATATGCATGCACACTTCATTTATACACACAGGAGCATAGCCCAGTCGTTTGCATCTGCTGTGGAACTGGACACACTTCTGTTGTTCACAGGGCTCCCGCGGGTTGTTCTTGGACCCCTCAGCACCCACCGCCAGGTGCTTCCTGACGGTTGAGAGATGTTGTACGCTTTTGGTGCTGAGGAGTGGGGATGTTGACGATTATCCTAACTCTTCCTCCAGTTAACCAAACAGTCCAAGTCGACTTTTCCAAATTTTCCTGAATTTGGCTTTTCTTCAGTGTGCCAGACATGGCCACGTTGAAGTAGCATTGAAATTCTTGTAATTAAAAACTGTAGAAACAGGATAGCCTATCAATAATTGAGCATGACAGTTTCCTCATTCTGTGAGATTCCATGAGTTTTTTTTTTTTTTATGCATAATGCATGTGTCTTTCTGGATTGTCTAGTGTTTCTACTATATTTTGGTTTGTAATTACAGGAAAGTTGCCAATAAAGAATGGAGAATTCTGTTCCCCATGTTCTTTTCAGTACATATTCAAAATTGTTACTCCTCTGTTTCAAAGGAACTGCCTTTTAAGAATAATACACAAAATGATCACATTTTCCCACTATTTTAATTTCTACTAAGCCCGAAGGTCATCATTTCTTTAAAACCTAGGCTAACATATTCTTGCTTTTAGGCATGAAAGTGAATATTTAGAATGAAAAGAGAAATCACAGCACCTTGTAAATTTTTTTACATTGCTGTTTTAAATGTCACAAAAGTCAAGAAAATCACCTGTCATTTTTTATCTCTATAATTTTCAAATTTATTTTTATTTTTCTTGTTTCTAAGTTGACTCTTTTTTCCCTCTTAGATGATGGTTTCGATTTATCTGATGCCCTTCCTGGTGAGTAACAACATCAATTTTTTAAATCCTGTCAATATTTTATGTTAACATAGTAAATACAGGCACATCCCAGACATTTCCGCCTCGGTTCTAGAACACTGCAGTACTGGGAGTCATAGCAATTTTTGGCTTCCCAGTACATATAAATGTTATGTTTACTCTTGGCTGTAGTCTATTAAGTATGCAATAGCATTACTTCTAAAAACAGCATACTCTAATTGAAAATAACTTATTGCTAAAAAATGCAGATACAGAGACAGGAAGGCATGTGCTGTTGGAAAAAATGATGCTGAGAGTCTGGCTTGGCACAGAGTTGCTGCAGACCTTCCGTTTGTAAAACACACAGTATTTGCAAAGCACCTGAAGACCAAGTGCAGTGAAGGAGGTCCGCCTGTGTGTGTCCATCTGCCTTATTATAAAAACTAGATTCACAGATGGCAAGGAAAAGCAAGATGCCCCGTTAAGATAAACGAACCACCCTGGTGGAATAATTCACAGTCCTGTGATGGTCAAAGGCCGAGCGAAAACTTGCCAGGTGCTTGGGGAAGGGGCTAGAGAGGTGAGCACATGGAGGTCCCCCCGGAGAGAGGGGTGTCCAGTCCTGGCGTCCTCCGTCTCGAAATCAGCACCTGCTGTCTCCATGGGGCCACTCCTTCCTTTTTCTGCAGCTGTTCCTGTCTCCCGCTCCTCACCCAGAGCCCTCGGTGAAGGGCATGGGAAAAGGAATTGAAGGAATCTGTCTTATCACTCTGTCTGCTTCTGGGTCTTGTCATCCCTTTGTATTTGTTTTCTGGGGCTGCCATAAAAAGGTACCACCAACTGGGGGCTTAAACCACAGGGATTTACCATCTTCCAGACCTGGACAACACAAGTCTGAGATCAAGGTGTAGACAGACCCATGCTCCCTCTAGGGAGCTCTAGGGGAGGGTCCTTCCTGCCTTTCCCAGCTCCTGGGGACTCCAGGTGTCCCTGGGCTTGTGGCCGCATCACTCCAGTCTCTGCCTCCTTCTCCATGGGGCCTCCTCCTCTGGGTCTCTGTCTCCTTGTCTTTCTTTTACAAGGACACTTGTGATTGGGTTTAGGGCCACCATACTCCAGGATAACCTCATCTCAAGATCCTTCTCAAGCACATCTGCAAAGACCCTATTTCCAAATAAAGTCTCAATACCAGGTTGTAGGCTTTAGGATGTAGATATGTCTTTTGGCGGAACCACTGCTCAATCCACTGCAGTTGTATCCAGTTCTTTCTGGTGGCTCTAGGGGAGGATCCTTCCTGCCTCTCCCAGCTTTTGAGGGCTGCAGGCGTCCCTGTGCTTGTGGCCGCATCACTCTAGGCTCTGCCTTTGTCTACACTGGTCTCTTCCCTGTGTCTCCATGTATCCAAATTTCCTTCTTATAAGGGCACCAGTCATTAGGACCTATCCTAATCTGTTATAACGTCATCTTAACTAATTACAACTGCAAAGACCCTGTTTCCAAATAAGAGCACCTATTGAGGTTTGGGGTGGATGTGGATTTTGGAGGAATGCTCTTCAACCCAGGACAGCCCTCTTCAGTTTTGTTTTTGTTTTTTTTTTGTTTGTTTGTTTGGTTTTTTTTTTGAGATGGAGTCTCTCTCTGTCGCCCAGGCTAGAGCGCAGTGGCGCGATCTTGGCTCACTGCAACCTCCACCTCCCAGGTTCAAGTGATTCTCCTGCCTCCACCTCCCAGGTAGCTGGGATTACAGGCATGCACCACCATGCCTGCCTAGTTTTTGTATTTTCAGTAGAGATGGGGTTTCACCACGTTGGTCAGGCTGGTCTCAAACTCCTGACCTCGTGATCTGCCCACCTTTGCCTCCCAAAGTGCTGGGATTACAGGCATGAGCCACTAAGCCTGGCCACCCTCTTCACTTTTTTATGTTTTACTTTTTTTTTTTTTTTTTGAGACACTGTCTCACTGTGTTGCTCAGGTTGGAGTGCTGTGGTGGGATCTTGGCTCACTGCAGCCTTGACCATCTGAGCTCAAGCAGTCCTCCCGCCTCAGCCTGCCAAAGTGCTGAGGTGTGAGAGGATTGCAGACGTGAGCCACTGTGCGTGGCCAGCTTTTAATTTTTATGTCCTGTGGTGCAATGCCGATGGTTTGAGAAAAACAGTGCTAATGGGGATCATCTCTTTCCTGATCACCTACCCCTTCTTGGCCCTTGGGAACAGGTGTTCACTGCAGTGGGAGGTGCCCTTAGTCTTAAAACCTCCACCAGATTTGCCTGATTGACTTCCATTCCCAGAGGGGGCAGCCTAGGCAGAGGCCTGACGGAGCCAAAAGTGTGTTTCATATGAGAAATGTGAACAGCCTTTCAACCATCAATCCGGTGTCTCCTTCTCATGCACAGATCTTGGGCTCTGAAAGGGCAGTTTTTCTCCTAACTTTGCCATTCTCCTGCCTTCCTGGCTTACATCTCGGTCACAGTCCCATTGAATGTCAAGAAGTGGAGAAGGGCTGGGCGCTGTGGCTCACGCCTGTCATCCCAGCACTTTGGGAGGCTGAGGTGGGTGGATCACCTGAGGTCAGGAGTTCGAGACCAGCCTGGCCAAAATGGTGAAACCCCATCTCTAGTAAAAATACAAAAAATTAGCCGGAAGTGATGGCATGCACCTGTAAACCCAGCTACTCGGGAGGCTGAGGCGGGAGAATTGCTTGAACCCAGGAGGCAGAGGTTGCGGTGAGTGGAGACCACACCATTGCACTCCAGCCTGGGTGACAGAGCAAGACTTGGTCTAAAAAAAAAAAAAAAAAAAGTGGAGAAGGGGCCCCTGGTCTCTGGAAACCATGGCCGGTAGCAGCCTCTGTGCCTGTCTTCTGGGCTCAAGAGTCATCCTGTAAAGCTCAGCCCACTTGCGCTGGTGAGAAAAAACAATGCTAAAAACATTCTCCAACTGTTTCCAAGAAAATGAAACAGCCTTAACCACAAAAGAGTTGACACTTGTTTTCCCAGCTGCAACTTTTACTGACTAAAATGTCTTCTCTCTTTAGACAATGAAGACAAGAAACCCACTGCAACGCCCAAGAAGCCCAGTGCTGGTGAGAAGGACTTGTTCCTAGTATGCAAAGAAAAAACAAATCATTTTCTCTCACAGCAGGACGGGACTTAGGCAACTAGAAAGAAGAGAGAAGTGATTGGAGTGCTCCGGGTGGAGTCTGGTTAATGCTGGAATTGTGTTAGGTTGTGGACTTGCATCTAGTGATTCCAGGGAGAGAATGGTTGCTGATGTGAAATGTTTTGGGGTCATTGGGACAGTATCTCCGGGTGCTTTTATTCTAAGGATCTGAGTTACTCTGTCTTTAGATTTTCTTCCCCCCCCCGCCCCCCGCCTTTTTTTTTTCTGAGATGGCGTCTCTTTCTTTCTTTCTTGTCTCCCAGGCTGGAGTGCAGTAGTGTGATCTTGGCTCACTGCAGCCTCCGTCTCCCGGGTTCGAGTGATTCTTCTGCCTCAGCTGCCTCAGTAGCTGGGACTGCAGGCACCAGCCACCACACCTGGCTAATTGTTGTATTTTTAGTCAAGATGAGGTTTCACTGTGTTGGTCAGGCTGGTCTCGAACTCCTGACTTCAGGCAATTGGCCTCCCAAAGTGCTGGGATTATAGGCGTGAGCCACCACACCTGGTCTTTGTCTTTAGATTTCTGCTTCCTGGGAGAGAAAGCATTTGGTGCTGAGACCTCCCTCACCTCATCTCTCAACATGTGGGCACACACCTCATTTGTTCTCAGTGCTGTTCTTTCGAACAAAAGTCAGAAACAAAAATCAGAAACAAGGGCCACGTGATGGAATTGCCCAAGGGTTAACCCCACTGGTGGATAAACAGAGTAAAAATGATGCCCAAACTTCCGGCATCACTGTCTTGTCTTAGCACGTTTGAGTTTTCTAATATGAAGCGTTAATAGCTCCACTTCCTTATTGGACTTCCTGTCTAGAGTGTCAGCTCATGAGCAAAGGGACCCCGTGTCCCCAGATCCTTGAACTATGCAGTCGTGCAGACAGCACCCAATGAGTAGGTGTTGAACGTCTGGATTTGTACTATCACAGTCTCCTGGAGGAAGGGGCTGGAAATTCCCATACGTGACTCAGGATGGCTCAGTACGTGCTGTTGGGTGGATGCCAGCAACCATTCCTCCATCTTAGTTGGGTTTTCAAAATCATTCTTCATACTAGAAGACAAGATCTGAGGCCATGGTGAATTGCCACGTGCGTTGCAGAGCACATGTGGGTTGCCAGAGCCGCATTTTAGACACCCTCTAGCCTAAATCTGATCACAGTCATCTGTCCCCTTCTCTTAGGGTCTGCCTTTCCAAAGTTGTTAGGGACCTGGGAGGAGAGGGTGATGGGATGGGGAGTCAACAGGAGAAAATCATGTACAGGCAGAATTGGAATTTCACCTTGGTCCAGGCAACACAATTCATTTATAAATTATTTTATTTCTGTCTCTCTCTCCCCTGCCCCTCCTCTGAGAGCTTCTCTCCTAGCTCTTTGTCTCTCTGTGTCTCTCTTTGTTTTTTACTCTCTTCGTCTGAGAGAATAGTGATGTAAAAATGGTCAGGAATTCACTTTTTCTAATGAGATCCTGGTCAAGCTGATATTCAGAAAAGTATTCAGGAATGTGGGGCTGTGTGTTTTTTCGATCTGTTCACGATCATTCCTTCCTCATTTCTCTTTGAAATTTGGTATTAACTGCTTTTTTCCCTCTTTTAGGGGATGACTTTGACTTAGGAGATGCTGTTGTTGATGGAGGAAATGGTGAGTATTATCCTTTAATCTCTTCTGCTGCTGGCCTGCTTATTATCACCCAATTATGATCATTTCAGAGAGAATTCTCCCATTTAAATTATAAAGGGAGCCAGCTTTCACAGTGGAAACCTAGGGAATAGGTGTGTTGGTTTGTTCTTGCTGTTGTCGTTGGGTTTTTCTTTACAACCAGTACATGTGCTTTTATTTTAAAACTGTTACAGCCTTTGGAAGGACATGAGACAAATGTGCCTACCCTAGCCAGGGCTGGCCTCATGAGCATGTGACCTGTGCAGTGGCATGGGACCCCATGGCATGTTGGTTTGACATGGGCACCATACTGGTTTACTGTTCTGGTGCCGCCATCTTGGAATACTTAACAGAATTTGAATAATGGGTCCCACCTTTTTATTTTGGCCCCAGAAATTCTGCAGCTGGTGTGGATACCTGCTTTAATTTTTATTGAACATACTTGAAATTAAGAACTGTGGCTCAAAGTTGATGGGAGGAAATTGGCAGGAGGCTGTGTGTACGGGTATCCCCACCAGGACAAAGGCCAAGGTCCAATTTCTGTTGAGGGAACCATCTGTATGTAAACTGATGTTTCATTTTCTTTACTGCAAGGCACTTATAATTGCAATTCTCATCTTTCACAGACGACCCACCACCACCGAACCCACCCAAGCCGAAGCCAAATCCAAACCCTGACCAGGCTGGTTCCTCTGGTAAGAGTCTCTGACCCTGTGGGCTATCTCCATGTTGTTCAGAATTCAGTGATACTTAAGTCAGCGGAGAGGAGGTGATTTCAGCTGAGTGTGTGCTTACTGTTGATTGCCTGTGCAGTGTAATGCCCGTGTTCATGTAGTGGAAAATGTACCTTTCAAAAATAGATATTCAGCTTGGATTTTATTTTTAGTTTGCTTTTTTTTTTTTTTTTTGAGACAGAGTCTTGCTCTGTCACCCAGGCTGGAGTGCAGTGGTGCCATCTTGGCTCACTGCAACCTCCACCTGCTGGGTTCAAGTGATTCTCCAGCATCAGCCTCCTGAGTAGCTGCAATTACAGGCACACACTGCCATGCCCAGCTAATTTTTGTATGTTTAGTAGAGTCAGGGTTTTGCTGTGTTGGCCAGGCTGGTGTCAAACTCCTGACCTCAAGTGATCCGCCCACCTTGGCCTCCCGAAAGTGCTGGGATTACAGATATGAGCCACTGTGCCTGGCCTAGTTTGCTACTTTTACTTCCAAGTTCCATCTTATGGAACTTCTAAAAAATTGAATACAATAATTTAAATATAGACTTGATAAAGAGGAAAGTATTGGTATACACATTCCTTATGGAGAAGTTAGTGTGTTTTAAATCTTTTTGCCCTTAAATATTTAAGAAAAAAAATATTTTCTGACATATTACAGCATTTTCAGTGTAATTTGAATAGCACCAGTTTTTTTTTTTTTTAGCTGAATGATTGTCGAAAGTTTATATGCTTAGGGTTTTTTTGTTTACATATTTAATTTTTAACACAGAAATATATTAATGATGTTCACATCTTGTTGACATTTTGATGACGATTAGTGCTAGTATTTTATGTATCTTTTTTTTTTGAGACGAGGTCTCACTCTGTTGTCCAGGCTAGAGTACAGTGGTGTGATCATATTAAACATAAGAGCATACCACAGCCTCCAACTCCTGGGCTAGAGAGATCCCCCTGCCTCAGTCTTTCAAGTAGCTGGGGCTACAGGCACACAGCACCGTGACCAGTTAGTTTTTTCATTTTTTGTAGAGATGGGGTCTCAGTATGTTGCCCAGGCTGGTCTGAAGCTCCTGGCCTCAAGCAATCCTCTTGCCTCAGCGTCCCAAATCTCTTGAGATTACAGACACGAGCCACCTCACCCAGCCTATATATTAATCTAAATGAAATAAATTTTAAGCAAAGTTCCAAGTCTTTTGTTTATACTGCATTGTAACATTACTTTTTGCTTACTGATATTCCATGAACATTTTTTCATGTCACATAATCATTTCTATCGTATGACTTTTACCGATAATCATGTACTATTACATACTACATATATAATTATATACTTCCTTTAATTCTGAAAATGTTGTGTTTCTTCTGGCATTTTAGAATTATGAATTAACAAAGCAAATCTGAGTCAACTCTATGCACTATTTTTATTCCTTCGAAGAAATTTCTAGCGTTCAAATTATTTAGATCAATGTGTATGAGTACTTGTATAGCTTTTGACCTGGTTTTTAATTTACTGCAGAATTTTAGCAATTTATTTTGATGCCAGGGGTGTGTGCACATGTCCCTGTCTTCACACCATCTCCAGTATTAGTTATCACCTAGGAAACCTTTGCAAATAGTGTGAAATGTTCTGTCAACTTTCTCCTGGTTTCATGACTTTACTTCTAAAATTTAAAAAAAAAACAACCTGCATCCATTGGCCATGGGTACTTCTTATTTTGTGTATTGTATGCTTTGCCTTTTATTCTTATATTCTGATATGACATTATTGATTTATAAACCTTCTTCATTTATTTACAGACATTAAATATTGCCAGCATGCAATATTATGCTCACGGTTTTCCACTTTATTTATGGTTTTTTGTTTTGTTTTGTTTTGAGACTGAGTTTAGCTCTTATTGCCCAGGCTGGAGTGCAGCGGCGCCATCTTGGCTCACTGCAACCTCCACCTGCAGGGCTCAAGTGATTCTCCTGCCTCATCCTCCCAAGTAGCTGGGATTACATGTACCTGTCACCACACCCAGCTAATTTTTATATTCTTAGTAGAGATGGGGTTTCACTATGTTGATGAACAGGCTGGTTTTCCTGAGTTTCTCCTTTATTCTAAGACATGAAGACCCTTGGAGGAGTTCCAGGTTGACAGATGATGCTGTATTTTCTTTCCTAGGTAGCTTCTCAGATGCTGACCTTGCGGATGGCGTTTCAGGTGGAGAAGGTACAGTTACCTTGTTTTCTGTCTCTTTTCTCTCTCCACCCCGTGATGCCCACCTGCTCTGCAGAATCACTGCAGGGTCTAAACTCTCAGCCCTCTGGAAACTCACAGTGAAATGTTCAGTCATCTCTGTGGGAACTGCCCGTTTGCTGAGGCTTCAAGGATGTGGGAAGTAAAGGCTGCCCCATAGAGGGTCGGTTCTGGGAGAAGAGTTCAGGGCCCAGGCAGCTGCCCCACTTTTCTGAGGGACAGGGCCTGTTGAACGGGCCCTTTTCACCACCTCCTCACCCATCCATTCACCTGTGTATTCTTGCAAATAGCTAGGGTTGTTTCAGCTTCGTTTTATTGGGCTGTTTTCTGTAATTTAAGGAATGTGAATATTAAAGCCCTAAGAATAAAGAAATAATGCCTGGGAGTACAGGTTCTCAGAGTACCCCTGGAGTGTAACAGGCAGCACCCCAGCTCTGTAGCTGAGTAACATGCACTCCCATAGAGTGTAATAGGCAGCATCCCAGCTATACAACTGTGTAACATGCACCCCCACAGAGTGTAACAGGCAGCACCCCAGCTCTGTAGCTGTGTAACATGCACCCCTAGAGTGTAATAGGCAGGACTCCAGCTCTATAGCTGGGTAACATGTACCCCCGTAGAGTGTAAGAAGCAGGACCCCAGCCTCTTTATGGTCCTGGCTGTGAATTTTTCCTTGATCCCGAATCTTCCAGGTGCAGATTGTCAGCAGACGTTGCTTTTGTGTTGCAGGAAAAGGAGGCAGTGATGGTGGAGGAAGCCACAGGAAAGAAGGGGAGGAGGGTAGGTGCACCTGGCTTCTGCCATCTTCTTGTGTCTCCCACGTGGTGTTGAGGAAGGGAAGCAGAATGTCTGAGAGCTGGTGGACTACACTGGCATTGGCCTCCTGAAGCTATTGGCAGGAGACACGGGTGTTCCGTGCCAAGTGCTCCCAAGTGGTATAGCCGCAGAAGTCCCCCCAGCAAACCAGCCCTGCTCCAGGTGCCCACGTGACCCAGATTTTACATTTGGTCATCTGCCCATGATGCTCTGGCTGGCGATCTGACCCCTACGTCATGCTTAGCCTTGTCCTTGTGTTTACTAAAGCTCCTACACTCACCCTAACGATCAGAAGCTTGTGACGCGGCATCCTTGGTTGCGCTTGGCCCTTGAGAACGTCAGTGACCAGGTGGGAGGTGGGAATGTGAATCGCTCCCACCCTGGCTGTAACAGGCATTGTGTTCTCCATGAAAGTGCCGGTGATGTATCTCCTGTCTCCTTTTTCATAACCTTTTCCCTTAGATGGGACAAGAAAATAACAACAGAAAGAATTCCTTTTAAAACTGTAAAGACAAAAAAAATGAGGTAAGAGAAAGAGAAAGTAGGGAGGAAGGAAGGAGGGAAGGAAAGAAGGAGGGATGGAGAGAGAAGGAAGGAAGGAGGAAAGAAGGGAAGAAAGAAGGAAGGAAGGGAGGGAAGGGAGGAAGGAAGGGAGGAGGAAGGGAGGGTGGGAGGAAGGAAGAAAGGAAAAGAAAGAGGAAGGGAGGGAGGAGGGAGGGAGGAAGGAAGGACAAGAAAGACGGAGGGAGGGAAAAGAGGAAGGGAGGAGGAAGAAGAAGGAAGGGGAGGGAGGGAAGGGAAAGAGGAGAGGGAGGGAGGGAAAGAAGGAAAGCAGGAGAAGGGAGGAGGAAAGGAAGGAAGGAATGAAGGAGAAGGGAGGAAAGGAAGGAAGGAGAGAGGGAAACAGAAGAAAAGGAGGAAAAGAAGGAAAGAGGGAAGGAGAGAGGAGAGACAGAAGAGAGGGAGGGGTGAGGACAATAGCTTCGTATTTTAGTATCTCATATCTCTAAAATTCTCAGGGACTTTGCTTCTAGCAAAATGCCTGGTTTTAAGCAACTTCTTTGGCAGAAGAGATACTAATTTGGCCAAAGATTTTAACACCTGTTTGCCATTTTAATCACTGATAAAATGTGAATTCTTAAAATACGCAACGAATGTTTGTGGAAAAAGAAAAGTGGGTAGTCTACCCTTGTTTTAGGTAGGTATTATTTTTATGGATACAGTTCTTGAATTCTGGGCTTTCTTTGAAGAGGTAGTAATCTGTCTGTAGCCCTCACCTGGGACTATAAGGTCATTAAAAAAAATAGCTAAGAAAACCCATGTCTGGCATGTTTATGTCAGGCCGTCGCTCTTGGCCTTCTGGAGAGTTCATGTTTACTACGCCACTTCATCAGGGAGGGGTAGTTAAGCTTGAAAAATCTTTCCATGACATGACTGTGTCCTGCACATATTAAAGACTGGCCAAGTGAACACACCACCCACAGACCATGTTTGGAGCCAGTGTTTTTGCTGAAAGTCAGACAATTCTCCTTCCCCGTCATGGAGGGCAGAGAAGATTCTATCTGGAGAAGGGTCCTCTAAAGCTCACATCTGGCATTTGGAATTAAGAATCTCTTCATCGGCTGGGCGCCGTGGCTTACACCTGTCATCCCAGCACTTTGGGAGGCTAAGGCGGGAGGATTGCTTGAGGCCAAGAGTTCAAAATCAGCCTGGCCAACATAGTGAAACCCCTTCTCTACACAAAATACAAAAATTAGGCCAGGTGTGGTGGCTCACGCCTGTAATCCCAGCACTTCGGGAGGCCAAGGCGGGTGGATCACTTGAGATCAGGAGTTTGAGACCAGCCTGGTTAACATGGTGAAACCCCATCTCTACAAAAAATACAAAAATTAGCAGGGCGTGTAGCATGCACCTATAGTCCCAGCTACTTGGGAGGCATAAGAATTGCTTGAACCCGGGAGGCAGAGGCTGCAGTGAGCTGAAATCGTGCCACTGCACTCCAGCCTGGGTGACAAAGTAAGACTGCATTTCAAAAAAAAAAAAAAAAAAATTAGCCAGTGGTGGTGGCACACATCTGTAATCCCAGCTACTTGGGAGGCCGAGGCAGGAGACTAGCTGGAACCCGGGACGCAGAGGTTGCAGTGAGCTGAGACTGCACCATTGCACTCCAGCGTGGGCAACACAGCAAGACTCTGTCTCCCAAAAACAAAAAAGAATTATTGCTGGAATGACATTAAAAAAAAAAAAAGGCTGGGTGTGGTGGCTCATGCATGTAATCCCAGCATTTTGGGAGGCCTAGGCAGGCAGGTTGCTTTGGTCTGGGAGTTCGAGATCAGATTGGGCAACATAGCAAGACCCTAATTCTATAAAACCACAATAATTAACCAGACATGGTGGTGCACACCTGTAGTCCCAGCTACTCAGAAGGCTGAAGTGGGAGGATCTCATGAGCCCAGGAGTTCAAGATTGCAGTGAGCTATGATTGCATCATTGCACTGCAGCCTGTTTGACAGAGCAAGAACCCATCTCAGAATAATAAACAGTAATAATAATTAAATAGAGATGGATTTAAAATATTTGCATTGAAACCGAAAGCTGTTTTCGGGGGTGAAAAAAGGAACATTCTAACGATGCAGAACGCCATGGCAAAGCACCAAGCATTGCAGGTCTTTGCTGTTTCATCTTCTGCCCCTACCTGGGCTCTTTCCTCCAGGTTTGATGTCCAGCTCTCTCTTTCTTTTTTGTTTTGTTTTGAGATGGTGAATTGCTCTGTCACCCAGGCTGGAGTGCAGTGGCACGATCTCGGCTCACTGCAACCTCCGCCTCCCGGGTTCAAGCGATTCTCCAGACTCAGCCTCCCTAGTAGCTGGGATTAAAGGCGCCCACCCCTACTCCCAGCTAAATTTTGTATTTTTTGTAGAGACAGGTTTTACCATGTTGACCAGGCTGGTCTCGAACTCCTGACCTCAGGCGATCCACCCATCCACCCGCCTTGGCCTCCCAAAGTGCTGGGATTACAGGCGTGAGCCATTGCGCCCAGACCCAGCTCTCTCCTTCCATCGGTCTTTGTCTTTCTTTGTCTCCGCCTTGGTTCTGCTGAGCTGCTTCCTGTACCTCGCTGGCCTCTCTTCATGTCTCTTTTCTCCCTGCTCCAATCCCTCCACGGTCCGACCAGGTCTGCCCAGCACGACTGGCGATGGGAGGCTGTGCCTTGCTTTGCCTTCCTGTGTACCATTCTCGGCGTGCTCCTTTTGCAAATCGGTCAGCTCAGGTGACTGAGATGTTCAGAGGATCTTGGTGCTCTCAGACTGACTGTCTCTGCCAGCCACTGCTCCCTGGGATCTTCTCTGCACCGTGCGTGTCTCAGTCATGATGCTGTGTGCTTCCTCCTGTAGCGGACGCCCCAGGTGTGATCCCCGGGATTGTGGGGGCCGTCGTGGTCGCCGTGGCCGGAGCCATCTCTAGCTTCATTGCTTACCAGAAAAAGAAGCTGTGCTTCAAAGAAAACGGTAAGGCTCGCTCCGCTGGTGCCGCTCCTTCATGCCTTGCTGATGGGAAAACTGTGCTTTCTTTAAAAGGCAGAAACCAAACTCGGGCAGGCACGAAACAGGTGCACAATGGCTGATGGTTCGTGAAACCGCTAAAACTTTGGAGTCAGACCTTCTGGCTTTGATTCCAGGGCTGTTCTGCCTTGTGTTTCGTTGTGTGAAGGTTTACAAGTTCCTCACTGCTGCAGTGCTTGGGTTTTTTACGTCTACAAAGTGGGAAATGGTTGGTACATACGCGGAGGAATTGTTGCCGGGGCTAGAGACAGTCCTGCAGGAAAGCCTCCACAAGTTTCCCTGCAGAGAGCAAAGGTGGAAGACACTTAGCTCTGATGATTCCTGCCTTGTTATTTATAATCAATGTCATCATTAGGAGGAGAGCCGTGACGAGGGGGCTGCCACGGTCCTTTCTTCACCCAGGAGAGTTAAGTTAAAACCCAGCACAAGGCCGGACACAGTGGCTCACAGCTGTAATCCCAGCACTTTGGGAGGCCGAGACGGGTGGATCATGAAGTCAGGAGATGGAGACCATCCTGGCTAACATGGTGAAACCCCGTCTCTACTAAAAATACAAAAAAATTAGCCGGGCGTGGTGGCGGGCGCCTATAGTCCCAGCTACTCGGGAGGCTGAGGCAGAAGAATGGCATGAACCCAGGAGGCAGAGCTTGCAGTGAGCCGAGATTGCGCCACTGCGCTCCACTGCGCTCCAGCCTGGGCGACAGAGCGAGACTCCATCTCAGAAAACAAAACAAAAACCAGCACTGTGGAATCCCTTTCTGTTAGTACTGAAAACCTACAAGCACCCAGGACCTGGGAAGTTTCTTGGGTCGGGACTAAAATTTACAGGGGAATTAGGAGGAGCACGTACTCACCATTGCAGTCCTCCTAGGCCAGTCAGCAGGCTCTTTGGGATCTCGTATTCAAAAGTCCCTAAATCATTTAGGATCCGCCGTGAAGTTGGGAAGTAAACCCTGCTATTTGGAACACAGCTAACGTGCATGCATCACTGGGCAGTTGTATTTAGCTCTGGCCTCCCTCTTGCATGACCAAGCAGTGTGGTTTGCAGGGATCTCATCGACCGGGAACAGCTACTCTTATTTTTTATCTTTTTTCTTGAGGAAAGAGTTTTGCTTTGTTGCCCAGGCTGGAGTGCAGTGGTGCAATCTCGGCTCACTGCGTCCTCCAGCCCCCCAGGTTCAAGCGATTCTCCTGCCTCAGCCTCCTGAGTAGCTGGGATTATAGGCGCCCGCCACCACGCCCGGCTAATTTTTGTATTTTTAGTAGAGACCGGGTCTCACCATGTTGGCCGGGCTGGTCTCCCAACTCCTGACCTCAAGTGATCCACCCGCCTCAGCCTTCCAAAGTGCTGGGATTACAGGTGTGAGGCACCGCACCCGGCCAACAACTACTGTTTTATGGAGGAGCCCCTGGGGTCCTTCATGCCTCTGGGTGTCTGAACGTCTCACCCTACTTAGATCTTAAG
This sequence comes from Rhinopithecus bieti, assembly GCF_001698545.2. Lineage (NCBI taxonomy): Eukaryota > Metazoa > Chordata > Mammalia > Primates > Cercopithecidae > Rhinopithecus > Rhinopithecus bieti. The sequence continues at coordinate 101,656 of NW_016816280.1, forward strand.
TCCTGACTCCTTCTTGGTCACTGATGTCATCCACCCAAAGCACTGCTTCCTGAAGATTTCAGGGAGATTCCTAGAACATTTGAATAGATGCTGGTATGGACAAAGTTAGACCGTAGGGGTGGAGTTTCCCCATAATCTCCCATCATTCCAGCGTTTGACATCCACAGACATTATTTAGAGTGTAAAATGGAGAGTCCTAAACAGCTTTCAGGTCTCAAGACTTTAAATGAGCTGCTGGTGTTTATATCCCCATTCTTGCTGTGGGGTTTTGGGCAGTGTATGGAAGACAGTTGCCTCCTACCTGGTGGGTGGACTAGTGGGAATGGTGTTTGTTTGTTTGTTTGTTTGTGTATTTATTTATTTACTGAGATGAAGTCTCAGTCCGTCACCCGGGCTGGAATGCAATGGCTCCATCTCGGCTCACTGCAACCTCTACCTCCCGGGTTCTCCCACCTCAGCCTCCCGAGCAGCTGGGATTACAGATGCACATCACCACGCATGGCTAATTTTTTTGTTTTTTTAGTAGAGATGGAGTTTCATTATGTTGGTCAGGCTGGTCTCGAACTCCTGACCTTGGGTGATCCGCCTGCCATGACCTCCCAAAATGCTGGGATTGCAGGCTTGAGCCACCATGCCCAGCTGGTGAATGGCAGTGTTGAGCGGGGCCCAAATGGACAGATTACCACCTTCAAGGAGATGCCTATAAGAGACCTACAATTAGAACCACGTTGGAAAAAAGCAAACAGCAAAACATTCTTCTCCCCTCTTGCTGCTTCTAGAAGTAGCAGAGAGGTTAAAACAGTAGGGACACAATGGAAGGGATTTCAATGACATTTCTTTTTCTTTTCTGAAACTGTTCAACTCACAGCGTAATACTCAATCAGGAGGTAAGGAAGGCTTGTTTGCCAGGACAGGATGTGTAATATTCTAGATGTTTTATTTCAAACTCTCGTTTTTTTTGTTTTTTGTTTATTTTTTTTTTGAGACGGAGTGTCGCTCTGTCACCCCGAGTGGAATGCAGTGGTGCAATCTCGGCTCACTGCAACCTCTGCTTCCTGGATTCAAGCAATTCTCCTGCCTCAGCCTCCCAAGTAGCTGGAATTACAGGTGTGCATCACCACACCCAGCTAATTTTTGTATTTTTAGTAGAGATGGCGTTTCACCGTGTTGAACACACTGGTCTCGAACTCCTGACCTCAGGTGATGCCCCCACTTTGGCCTCCCAAAGTGCTGGGATTATAGGCGTGAGTCAAAGCACCCAGCCTCTAGCTCTTTTTTAGAATCCCAGATAATTGTTGAACACTTTTGCATTAAACTACAAAATCTCTGATTGATGATTCTCTGAAAATCTTTGGGTCAACCCAAATTGGATTCATGAGTTACAAAGGATATTTATTACCTTGTGTGTGCGGTCTTAGGAACTTTTGGGATCTTGTAATGCTATTTCATATTCACATCCTGTATTAGTCTGTTTTCACACTGCTATGAAGAACTGCCTAAGACTGGGTAATTCATGAAGGAAAGAGGTTTAATTGGGCCGGGCGCGGTGGCTCAAGCCTGTAATCCCAGCACTTTGGGAGGCCGAGACGGGCGGATCACAAGGTCAGGAGATCGAGACCATCCTGGCTAACCCGGTGAAACCCCGTCTCTACTAAAAAATATAAAAAATTAGCCGGGCGAGGTGGCGGGCGCTTGTAGTCCCAGCTACTCGGGAGGCTGAGGCAGGAGAATGGCATAAACCCGGCAGGCGGAGCTTGCAGTGAGCTGAGATCCGGCCACTGCACTCCAGCCTGGGCGACAGAGCCAGACTCCGTCTCAAAAAAAAAAAAAAAAAAAAAAATTTTAATTGATTCACAGTTCAGCACGGGCGGGGAGGCCTCAGGAAACTTACAATCATGGCAGAAGGGGACGCAATGCACCATCCCATTATCACGAGAACAGCATGGGGGAACCTCTGTCATGATTCAGTGACCCCCACCTGGTCTCTCTCTTGACACGTGGGGATTATGGGAATTACAATTCAAGATGAGATTTGGGTGGAGACACAGAGCCTCACCATATCACATCACAAGACGCACAAACTTGGGAAAGCACCCAGGAGGCTTGATGGGCTTGATTTTGTCAAAAATTTGGAAATAGAGTTGGGAAAAGGAAAAGCAATATTTCCTCTGCCTTATCCGCGCCCCCACCCCTGGGTCTTGGTCTTGGGTGGGAGCATTATCCTCATTTATTGCAGGAGGTGGGGCAGGCATGAACAATGAAAGCTCTCACTGAGGAGAAACAATTTTCCTAGATTTTTCAAGAACAAAAGCAAATGTGTCCCAGCCTGGTGGCCCACACCTGTAATCCCAGCACTTTGGGAGTCCGAGGAAAGAGGATTGCGTGAGCCCAGGAGTTCAAGATCAGCTTGGGCAACATAGCAAAACCTCGTCTCTACAAAAAATGTAAAACATTAGCTGGGCGTGCTTGCCTACGCCTGTGGTCCCAACTACTCTGGAGGCTGAGGCATGAGGATTGCTTGAACCCAGGAATTGGAGGCTGCAGTAAGCCATGATTGCACCACTGCACTCCAGCCTGGACGACAGACAGAGACCCTGTCTCTAGATATAAAAATAAAAGTAACTTTTTTTTTTTTTTTTTTTTTTTGAGACGGAGTCTCTCTGTGTCACCCAGGCTGGAGTGCAATAGCGTGATCTCGGCTCACTGCACCCTCTGCCTCCCGGGTTCAAGCGTGACTCTCCTCCCTCAGCCTCCCGAGCACCTGGGACTACAGGCGCGTGCCACCATGCCCAGCTAATTTTTCATATTTTTAGTAGAGACGGGGTTTCACCGTGTTAGCCAGGATGGTCTTGATCTCCTGACCTCATAATCTGCCCGCCTCGGCCTCCCAAAGTGCTGGGATTATAGGCGTGAGCCATTGCGCCCGGTCCCCAAAATAATTTTTTTTAAGAAAGCATCCTTTCTGAAGAATTGGCTCAGGGGAGTCCAAGATTCACTTTATACTACTGAGATGCTAGGGTAATTTTCTTCTAATATTTTCCATAAGTCTTTTATTCTGATGCCAAATTAACAGAAGGTCCAACTTTCAATTCCTGGTTTGCTTTCTAGTTGTCCAGGGATTGATTTTCTTGGCCTTTTGTAAATGCACAAATCAAAGGACTAAAAAGAAAATAAATAAAGCATAATAAGAGAAGCAAGAGATGGTGAAACCCCATCTTTACTAAAAATACAAAAATTAGCTGTGCCTGGTTGTGGGTGCCTGTAATCCCAGCTACTTGGGAGGCTGAGGCAGTGAATTGCTTGAACCTGGGAGGTGAAGGTTGCCGTGAGCCAAGATTGTGCCACTGTACTCCAGCTTGGACAACAGAGCGAGACTCTGTCTCAAAAAAAAAAAAAAAAAGAAA
>NW_016816280.1:105752-122105 GCF_001698545.2 Rhinopithecus bieti
AAAAAAAAAAAAAAAAAAAAAAAAAATTAGCTGAGTGTGGTGGCTCTCAGCTAATCTTTTACCTTTTTTTTTTTTTTGTAGAGACACAGTCTTGCTATGTTGCCATTACTTTTAATGGCAAAAACCACAATTACTTTTGCACCAGCCTCCCTTCCTCTCTTCCTACAGATTTGAGTTTGTGGCGCTTGGGTTTCTCCTGGTTTTTGTCCACGTGATATGAAGGGGCCTGTTTAAGCTGCTTCTCTCGTGCCCTCGGCGTCTGTGACTTTGCATCTGGGTGTGTTGGCTTCACAGAGGACCTGGCTCAGACCACTAACCGCACGGAGCCTGACCGCTTCCCACAGAGCCCAGCTTCCGTGGTTGGCATGGGGTGTTAAGGACGCCGTCCTTTGGGTGTGGTGGCTGGTCCTAATGCTCTGTTTACCAGGGTCCTGGGCTCACAGTGGGTTTCTTGAGGCTTTGGCAAGATGGGCTGTTGGCTCTCCCTGCCTCCTTCTTTCTCTTCTTCTCTGCCTTTCTTCCTTCCCTCCTCCTTTCTTTCCCCCTCCCTCCTCCTTTTCTCTCTTCCTTCCCTGCTTTTCTCTTTCTTCCTTTGCCCTCATTTCTCCCTCTTTCTTTTCATTCTTTCTTGAACTCTCCCTCTTTCCTCCCTCCCTCCCTTCCATCTCTCCTTCTTTTTTCCTCCTTTTTTCCTTTTTCTCTCTTCCTTTTCTCTGTCTCTTCCTTTCTTCCTTCGCTTTTCTTCTTATGTACCTCTTTCTTTTTTTCTCTCTCCCTTCTTACTTTCCTTCCATCCCTCCCTCCTTCTTTCCTTTTTCTCCCTCCATCCTTCCTTTTTTCTCCCTCCATCCCTTCCTCCTTTCCTCCCTTCCTTTTTTTCTTCTCTCTATTCTTCCTCTCATCATCCATCTCTCCTTTTCTTACATGCCTCTTTCCTCCTCTCTCCCCCCTTCCTTCCTTCCCTCCCTTCCTCCCTCCCTCATTTCCCTCCTCCCTGCTTCACTTCTTCCTCCCTCCTTTCCTCCCTCTCTCCATACCTCCCCCTTTCCTTTTTTCCAGCCTCCTTCCCTCCTTGTTCCTTCCCTCTCTTTCTACCTTCCTCCCTTCCTTTCCCCCATCCCTCCTTCCTTCCTCCCTCCTGCCCTCCCTGTTCCCTGCCTCCCTCCCTGCCTTCCTCTGTCTCTCCCTTCCTCCACTCCTTAATTTTGCTTTCTGTTTCCCACTCTCACACTTTGAGCCTCTTATCCCGTTACCTCCTTGCTCAGAGCAGCTCTTTCTAACACCTCCCTGCTGCTGGGGGCCCCAGCGCACAGCAAAAGCAGACCTAGCACCAGTTTACTTTTTCATTATTGTTATTTTTTTGTCTCTTTCAACCTTCCATTTCAGATGAGCTGAAGACTTAGGGGTGAGCAGAGAACCCAGCCCAGGCCTGCGGAGCATCCTGACTGTAATCGTTTTATCTGCTAAGATGCAGCCTTAAAGCAAACCCTTCCATCTGCCACTCCCCTCGCCCCGCTGGCAAATTCCCACCACAATGGGATTCTCACTCACGTGACAGATTCTCTGCCTTCAATTCCATATGCTTTTGCCTTTCTTGATGCACAGAAGCTCATTATAGCAAATCATATTTCTGCACAAGAGCTTCAGAAAATGAAGAGAAGTACACATACGTTCTTTTAAACGTAAATGTAACAGGGCAGTGACTTCCATGTTTTAATGAGTTTTGTCCCCAAATCCATCCCTGCCAAGGGAACAAACTGGGACCCGGGGTGGCCACCCTCTTCCCTGCAGTATCCTGGGTTAAGCTCACTCACGTCCTAAGGATTTGACTTTCCAGGTCATGCATGGATTTTTAAATCTTCAACCTTTTCATCCCTTGACTTGCATTTCTCACTGCACTTCCTATGAAGCGGTTCTTAACTCTTTCTGTGATCAGTGTTCCAAACAGGTGCACATCTTGGTTCCTAGAAAAACAAAATTCATATGTTGAGGAATCACCCAAACATCTCCTGATCTTCACACTCTAAGGCCTGTTGGGAATTGCTGGGTGGTCAGGTCCCTATTCACACGTCTGAGCACAGAGCTTCCCCGGGCGTCTTCTTCACATTCTCCCATATGCCTGAAACACACAAATTGTACCAGGATTTTCCTTCCGTATCCAAAGTCCACCAACTTGTTCTTCAGTATAATGGATTCTAACTTTTTCTTTCTTTTACTTTTCTTATTTGTTTTTTTCTTTCTTTCCATTTTTTCTTTCTTCTTTTCCTTCTATTTATTTTACTTTTCTTCTTTGTTATACGTTATTTCTTTTTCTTTTTTTACTTTTCTTCTTTTTTCATTTTTCTTTTATTTCTTTTTCGAGATGAAGTCTCACTCTGTTGCCCAGGTTGCAGTGCAGTGGTGCAATCTTGGCTCACTGCAACCTCCACCTCCTGGGTTCAAGCGATTCTCCTGCCTCAGCCTCCTGAGTAGCTGGGGCTATAGGCACACACCACTACACCCAGCTAATTTTTGTATTTTTAGTAGAGACGGGGTTTCTCCATGTTGGCCAAGCTGGTCTCGAACTTCTGACCTCAGGTTATCTGCCTGCCTCAGCCTCCCAAAGTGCTGGGATTACAGGCGTGAGCCACTGTGCCTGGCCTTTTTTCTTTTTTCTTGTTCCTTTTACTTGTTTCTTGTTTCTTATTTATTTTTCTTTATCTCTTATTTCTTTTTTCTTATTTGTTTTCCTTTTGCTTTTCTTTTTTTATCTTATTTTACTTTTTTTACTTTTATTCTCCATTTTTCTTCCTTCTTTTCCTCTTATTTCTTTGACTTTTCTGATTTTTTTTTTTCTTATTTTCCTCTTTTTTCATATTCCTTTTGCTTTTTTCTTATTTTACTTTTCTTATTTGCCCTCTTGTGGAAATAAGGCACAGCCTCCCTTATGGTTTAGCCATAGTTCTAGCTGAGCATGGATGGTTTGATCCTCCTGTGTTGGGGCACTGTATGGTGTGAGGGCACAAAACCCTGACCCATATGGGTCTGGTCACCTCACAGAGGTCACCTTTACAGCCCCCCACTCTTTGAAGGATGTGTCCCAAGGTGTCTCAAGTCTGATGCAATGAAAGCTGCCCCCCCAGTGACTACAGGACTGAGTCCAAAATGTCCTGTGTGTTTCCCAAAGTGTCTGTCCTAACACCACTTAAAGATTAGCCACTGCTAGACAGTGATCCTCAGGTATATGGTCTCAGGATTGGCCCCAAGTGCATGGTGTGTGTGTGTATAAATATATATTCACAAAGCATAGGGACCCATTAAAAGGCATATTACTTTGCTTAATGGTTCTAATAGCTAAAAATGATTTCTAACCTGAAAGAAAAGCAGCACGAATTGTTTGAAGTTGACTTGTCAGATGTGGCGTGCTTGGTCTAAGTTTTGACAGGAAGGGTACGTGGGTGGGGGTGTACGGAGCATCTCATGAGACCAGTTCTCCTGAGAGGTCCGTGATATTGGAACTGTTGCCCCAGATGGACTTTGCCTTGTGAGACTTTATTCTTTTCAATTGACTTTTTCCCTCTTCAAAACTTGCCAGCTTTTATGTAGTGTTTTATAAAATTACAGGAATAAAAGAATATCTTTTATGCTTTTTAACCAGTGACGGGAGGAAGGAGAAATTATTTGTCCTCTGAAATGAATGCACGTTTTCAATTTCTAGCCAGGACAGTTGGCTGCAAAATGCACCCGTGTTGACAACTTGCCACCAGCAGAACAAATGACTTTTGTGCTGAACATTTTCAGATCGTTTCAAATGTTCTCCTCTTTGGGGGTTTTTCCTCTCTTTCTTTTTCTTAAATCATAGAACTTTGGCCTCTTTATGTGGGAGTCATTTAGTGGTTAGGGAAGAATGGCTGAAACCATGAGTTCGTGTAGTATAAACTGGTGAGGCTGCCTCTGCTGCTGTCGTTAAAAGTTACGCTGCTGGCTTGGCACGGTGGTTCACACCTGTAATCCCAGCACTTTGGGAGGCCGAGGTGGGCAGATCACGGGGTCAGGAGATTGAGACCATCCTGTGAACACGGTAAAACCCCGTCTCTACTAAAAATACAAAAAATTAGCTGGGTGTGGAGGCGGGCGCCTGTTGTTCCAGCTACTTGGGAGGCTGAGGCAGGAGAATGGCGTGAACCCTGGAGGCGGAGGTTGCAGTGAGTCGAGATCACGCCACTGCATTCCAGCCTGAGTGGCAGAGCAAGACTCTGTCTCAAAAAATATATATATATATATGTACACTGCTGCACCATACAAACGTGTCCCTTTATGAAGGCATTCGAACCACAGATGGGGGCCGTTTTACAAATAGTACAGTCTTTGTGAATGGGAAACGCATGGCCACGGATTCGATGAGCTGCTTCTGCCACTTCCCTTTGTGTTGAAAACGTGGGTGTTTCTTCACACCAACACTGGAAATAAATAAATACCTATAGGTCTGTGCTATACTCTTACGCGTTCCAATTCTGTTGGCTTAGCTGTGCGTCGGAAAGAAGCGAACACGACAATATTGGGGGAGATGACCTCTGTTTGCATGTGGCATGTTTGAAACTTTTTTTTTTTTTTTTTTTTTTTTTTTGAGACCGGAGTCCTCAGCTCTGTCGCCCAGGCTGGAGTGGCAGTGGCCGGATCTCGCTCACTGCAAGCTCCGGCCTCCCTGGGTTCACGCCATTCTCCTGCCTCAGCCTCACCGAGTAAGACTGGGACTACAGGCGTCGCCACCATCGCTCCGGCTAGTTTTTTGTATTTTTAGTAGAGGACGGGTTCACCTGTGTTAGCCAGGATGGTCTCTATCTCCTGACCTCGTGACCCGCCTGTCCTCGGCCCGCCCAAAAGTGCTGGGATTACAGGCTTGAGCCACCGCGCCCGGCCAAAACATTTTTTAATAGAAATTTGGGAATAGAGGGCCGGGCACCATGGCTTAGGCCTGTAGTCCCAGCACTTTGGGAGACTGAGGCTGGCAGATCACGAGGTCAGGAGATCGAGACCATCCTGGCTAACCCGGTGAAACCCCGTCTCTACTAAAAAATACAAAAAATTAGCTGGGCATGGTGGTACACGCCTGTAATCCCAGCTACTCTGGAGGCTGAGGCAGGAGAATCGCTTGAACCCAGGAGGCAGAGGTTGCAATGAGCTGAGATTGCGCCACTGCACCCCAGCCTGGGCGACAGAGCGAAACTCCTGTCTCAAAAAAATATTAATAATAATTATAAAAAAAAGAAATTTGGGAATAGAAACAAGACTGGGAAAAAATGCTGGAGGAGGAAGAACACTGGGTACACGAGACCCCTTGGCTCTCTTGTCCTTTGATGGCCAGGGCAGCTCTTAGTGGTCTGAGTCCTCACTCATCTCACTCTGCATTCTGGGGGAGGTAGAAGGCGGGGTAAGACAGCCAATTCAACCTGAGAAGGATGATCAGTGGGGGGTGGACAAAGGAAGAAAGTCCCCTTTCCCCAGGTACTGAAAAGATGCTAATCTGCTGAGATTCTCTGCATTTATTTTTATTTATTTTAATTTTTATTTTGGGACAGTCTTGCTCTGTCACCCACGCTGGAGTGCAGTGCCATGATCTTGGCTCACTGCAGCCTCCGCCTCTTGGGTTCAAGTGATTCTCCTGCCTCAGCCTCCCGAATAGCTGGGACTACAGGTGCACGCCACCACGCCCAGCTAATTTTTGTATTTTTAATAGAGACAGGGTTTCACCATGTTGGCCAGGATGGTTTTGATCTCTTGACTTTGTGATCTGCCCACCTGGGCCTCCCAAAGTGCTGGGATTACAGGTGTGAGCCACTGTGCCCAGCCTCTGCATTTATTTTTATTTATTTATTTTTATTTTGAGACAGTCTTGCCCTGTCACCCAGGCTGGAGTGCAGTAGTGCGATCTCAGCTCACTGCAACCTCCACCTCCTGGGTTCAAACGATCCTCCTGCCTAAGCCTCCCGAGTAGCTGGGAGTACAGGTGCACGCCACCACACCCAGCTAAATTTTGTATTTTTTAGTAGAGACGGGGTTTCACCATGTTGGCCAGGCTGGTCTCGAACTCCTGACCTCAAGTGATCCACCTGCCTCAGCTTCCCAAAGTGCTGGGATTACAGGCGTGAGCCACTGCACCCAGCCATCTGCATTTGTTTGATGAGTTTGGGGGCAGTTATTAAGAATCTTATTTTCATAGAGGCATGTGCTTTTTTAAATATATGTATAGAAAGGGCTTCCATGTGCGTGTTCCTCAGTGTTTAGGGAGAAGAAAGCAACCCTTAAAATAGAGGAAAATAAAGCTGCTTGGATTATCCTGTTGAAGTTTATCTCTGCCTGTGTCATGCATGAAAAAATACTGGCAGCCGGGCGCAATGGCTCATACCTGTAATCCCAGCACTTTGGGAGGCCGAGGTGGATGGATCACAAGGTCAGGAGATCGAGACCATCCTGGCTAACACGGTGAAACCCCATCTCTACTAAAATACAAAACTTAGCTGGGTGTGGTGGCGGGCGCCTATCGTCCCAGCTATTTGGGAGGCTGAGGCAGGAGAATAGCGTGAACCCGGGAGGCGGAGCTTGCAGTGAGCAGAGATCGCACCACTGCGCTCCAACCTGGGTGACAGAACGAGACCCCATCTCATAAAAAAAGAAAAAGAAAAAATACTGGCAAAGTCTTCACTTAGTTGAGTGTTAGACTCCATATTCCCAGTGGGTCTTGGGGTTCAGAACTGAGTGCTCTCATCCAAGCAATAGGAGCGTCAACCTCAGGAAAGCCCAAGTATTTTGTGTGTATTTTGAGGAGAGGGTTCTCTGTTGCACTGAGCCTCTCTGTGTGTTTTCTTCTTGTTTTCAGCAGAACAAGGGGAGGTGGACATGGAGAGCCACCGGAACGCCAACGCAGAGCCAGCTGGTAAGAAGGACGGGGAACAGCGGTTCGCACACGTGGCCAGTGTTCCCATGTTATCTTCTCCATGCTCTCCCATCTTGCTGTCCTGCTCACATTCTCAAATTTGGTTGCATGGCTTTGAATGTCTTCCTTTATGTCTCGTTGCTTTTGAGGGATACTTTCAAGAGACAATGAATGTATAAAGTTCCTAGGGCCTGGGCCTTCAGAGAAGACCTATATGTGCCTAAGTCTCTGTTTAACAAAATATTAAGGAAGTTTTCCCAGGAGTTCGAGACCAGCCTGGTCAACATGGTGAAACCCTGTCTCTACTAAAAATACAAAATTAGCTGGGTGTGGTGGTGGGCGCCTGTAATCCCACCTACGTGGGAGGCTGAGGCAGAAGAATCACTTGAACCCCAGAGGTGGAGGTTGCAGTGAGCTGAGATCGTGCCACTGCGTTCCAGCCTGGTGACAGAGCGAGACTGTTTCAAAAATAAAAGGTCCAAGTGGCACACGATTGTTGCATCATTGGGAAGTCCACAGCTGGCTGGCGTGCACTGGGAATTAAAAGTCCTCCTGAAATGTATCTCCTGAAATATAACTTGTCAAGTTTTGCTGTCAACCTTTTTTTTGTTGTTAGAGATAGGGTCTCACTTTGTCGCCCAAGCTGGAATGCAGCGGCACGATCATAGCTTACTGCAGCCCTGACCTCCTGGGCTCAAGGGATCCTCCCACCTCAGCCTCCTGATTGTCTGGAACCACAGGTGTGCACCACCATGCCCGACTGATTTGTTTTTTTATTTTGTGGAGACAGGGTCTCACTAGGTTGCCCATCCTGACCTCAAGCAGCCCTCCCACCTCAGCTTCCCAAAGTGCTGGGATTCCAGGCGTGAACGACCACGCCCAGCCTGCTATCACTTTCTACAACTCCTCTCAACCAGGTGGAAAATGTGGTTAAGAAGAGACTGTTTAATTCGTGAGAAGCCTCTCAGGGTAAAAGGCATTTTGCCATTAGAAGCACTTTTGAAAATGGCAAGAAAGACATTTCTGTGTGTATATATGTGCGTGTGTTTTGTCTTTCATTTGCACATAATTGGAACCTTCTCATTTGCCTGAGAGATGCAACGTTTATTTTTAATAGGAGCTGTCAAATTGAGATGTATTTTTAGTGAGATGATTTAAAGTATTTTAATTTTTTTTCTTTTTGAGATGGAGTCTCTCTCTGTCGCCAGAGTGCAGTGGTGCGACCTCTGTTCACTGCAGCGCCCACCTCCCGGGTTGAAGTGAGTCTCCTTCCTCAGCCTCCTGAGTAGCTGCACAGGCACCTACTGTCATGCCCCACTAATTTTCTTTCTATTTTCAGTAGAGACCGGGCCTTCGCCATGTTTTCCAGGCTGGTCTCGAACTCCTGACCTCAAGTGATCTGCCCACCTTGGCCTCCCAAAGTGCTGGGGTTACAGGCGTGAGCCACCGTGCCTGGCATTCAGTTTTAAAGATAGAGACTTCTAGAAAGTGTCTCGCCAGACGTGGTGGCTTATGCCTGTAATCCCAACACTTTGGGAGGCTGAGGCGGGCGGATCACCTGAGGTTGGGAGTTCGAGACCAGCCTGACCAATATGGAGAAACCCCGTCTCTACTTAACAATAACAAAAAATACAAAATTAGCCACGTGTGGTGGCGCATGCCTGTAATTCCAGCTACTTGGAAGCCTGAGGCAGGAGAATCGCTTGAACCTGGGAGGCAGAGGTTGTGGTGAGCCAAGATTGCGCCATTCCACTCCAGCCTGGGCAACAAGAGCAAAACTCTGTCTCAAAAATAATAATAATAATAAAAGAAAGTTAGTGTCTTGTTGACTGCTTTTTCTAGTCAGGGAAAGATGTTTAGAACAAGCTATATCTTGAAGAGAAAAGGAAGATTTCTTCTGCTGCCCACTAATGAAGTTGTCTGGCTTCATTAGCCAGTACACTGGTATATATGTGTGGGGCCCTCGTTACTTGAAGGGCTTGGCATTCCAGTGTTTTCTGCCAGCCTGTTTGGAAGAAAAATGCCATTGTTCTTAATTCCTTCTTCCAAATCCCAGCTTCTCCCTCCAAAATAATTTTAAGACTGACATGCAGAATAAAGTTTCCAAAACTTAAATGAACGGACCAGAAAATCTCAGCCTGGCATAATTGCAAATGAATAAAAACTGCACACTCTCATTTAGAAGATGTGTTCTTCCATTTGGTAAGTTATAGGCATTTGTTACTGTCTTGGTGACGTCGTTAGTGGAAATTGCCTTCTGCCGTTTTCCTGCTGCTTTTTCTGCAGTATCCTTTTTTTTTTTTTGTATGAATGGCATCATTCAATGAAATTGAATTGATTGAGAGTTAGGGTTTTGCTTTTTCGTGATGAGTTTTGGGCCCATTTTTCTTATGCAGAAATAAAACCACCGGCTCCTGAAAGTTTTAGGAACTGTGTCCACGTGAGCGCTCAGGGAACTGGGAATGACTTTCTCTTCTCTCTGTCTCTCACAGTTCAGCGTACTCTTTTAGAGAAATAGAAGAATGTTGGCAGAAACAGCCCAGGCGTTGGCGGCAGGGTTAGAACAGCTGCCTGAGGCTCCTCCCCGAAGGACATTTGCGTGAGAGCAGAGACGGAGGCCTTCTGTTCACGGCGGATTCTTTGTTGTAATCTTGCGATGTGCTTTGCTTGTTGCTGGGCGGATGATGTTTACTAACGATGAAACATCCAAAGGGGATAGGCACTTGGACCCCATTCTCCAAGGCCCGGGGAGAGGGGTTTCCCATGGGATGTGAAAGGCTGGCCATTATTAAGTCCCTGTAACTCAAATGTCAACCCCACCGAGGCACCCCCGGTCCCCCAGAATCTTGGCTGTTTACAAATCACGTGTCCATTGAGCACGTCTGAAACTTCCCTGGTAGCCCTGACTTTTTTTTTTTTTTTAATTAAAATAAGGTAAGCCCTTCAATTTGTTTCTTCAATATTTCTTGCATTTGTAGGGATATTTCTTTTCATGGCAGACTAATAAAAGAAATTAGAAACCAAGTACTTTTTTTTTTTTTTTTTTTTACTTAAATGTTTTGCCATGGGTGGATGTTAAAGAAGGCTGTGGTAATTTACAGGATGGGTTCCAAGTTCTTTTTCTGGGGCTTTAAGGCAAATTTTCAGCCTAAGTGCTAGCTCTTTATTTCCAAAATGTCCTTCTTGGGCTCTTTTCCTTTCCCGTGGCCTGCCACATTGGGACGGGTACTCTTCTGCACCCAGATACTCCCAGCCAGATACTCTTCTCCATCCAGATACTCTTCTCCATCCAAATACTTTGTTTCCAGATACTCTCCCCTCAGCTAGGTACCCTGCCCCGAGTCCAGATACTCCCTGCTTCCAGATACTCCTGTATATGCTCGTCTGTATATTCAGATACTCGTATATTCAGATATTCAGATACTTGGCTGAATCCAGCTACTCCCTACATCCAGATACTCTCCTCCATCTAGATAGTCCGTTTCCAGATACTCTCCCTGCAGCTAGGTACCCCCTCGAGTCCAGATGCTCCCTGCTTCCAGATACTCCTGTATATTCAGATACTCGTCTGAATCCAGATACTCCCTACATCTAGATACTCTCCTCCATCCAGATTTTGGTTTATAGCCAGGTGCTTCCTGCATCCAGATACTCCCTGCATTTTGGTACCCCCACTGAGTTCACATACTCCCTACGTCCAGTTATTCCCCTGAATCCAGATACTCTATGAATCTAGGTACTTACTGCATCCAGATACTCCTTACATCCAAGTACTCTCCTCCATTGAGATACTCCCTATATCTGGATACTCCCTGCATCCAGANCAGGTGCTTCCTGCATCCAGATACTCCCTGCATTTTGGTACCCCACTGAGTTCACATACTCCCTACGTCCAGTTATTCCCCTGAATCCAGATACTCTATGAATCTAGGTACTTACTGCATCCAGATACTCCTTACATCCAAGTACTCTCCTCCATTGAGATACTCCCTATATCTGGATACTCCCTGCATCCAGATGTTCCCTTTCATCCAAATACTGTCTTCCATCCAGATACTCCCTGTCATCCAATTTCTCCCTTCCATCTAGCTACTCTCCTTCATCCAAATACTCCCATCCAGTTACTCTCCTCTATCCACAAACTCCCTTCCAGATACTCTCCTTCATCCAGATACTCCCTTGTATCCAGGTATTCCCTGCATCCAGATGCCCCCTGCATCCAGATACTCCCATCCAGGTACTGCCTTCCATTCAATTACTCTCCTGTACCCACATAACTCCCTTCCTTCCAGATACTCTCCTCCATCCAGATACTCCCTTTCATCTAGATACTTTCTTCCATCCAGTTACTCTCTTATATCCATGTATGCTTTTCCTTCCACACACCCCCTTCCTTCCAGATACTTTCCTCCATCTGGATACTCCCTTCTATCCAGATACTCCCTCCCATCCAGTTACTCTCCTCCATCCAGATACTCCCTTGTATTCTGGTACTCCCTGCATCCAGATGTTCCATGCATCCAGATATTCTCTGTATCCAGCTACCCTCTGTATCCAGGTACCCTCTGAGTCCAGATACTCCCTGCTTCCCAATACTTCCCTGCATCCAGGTACTCCCTGCATCCTGATACCTGCACCTAGATACTTCCCCGTGTTCTCTTGAGTTTCATATGGGTTGAATATCACAAATTTACAAACAGTCTGTCCAGTCTTTACACAGTGTGGAACTACTTCGATGTGAAAGCTGGGTTTAATGTGGGGGTAACATAGCCTTGTGGCTGAGAAAACCCTCATACCCTTTCTAACAAGTTGGGATTAACCAAAAGCCTGTTCTCTTCTCTGCAATACATGACAACTTTTCCACATTGAGAATTGTTTCCCCATGAAGGCTTTCAAAATACATGTCTCTATGAAAGCTTGGAGAGGGCTCCACTTGCATGTTGTGCTAATCTCAGAGAGATCGAAAGTCCTGATATTTGGAATGGGATTGACTTCATAGACTTTCCTCCACCGGAAAATGAGGATATCATCAGTATGTCCTCTGTCGCACAGGCAGGCTAACGGGAAGCTGTTAAAATAGTCATGCAGAGAAAGGCAATTTCAAGGGAATGTTCATTTTGCCACTGGTGATGGTGTTAAAAACTGCTGTATGTCACAAAAGCTAGGTTTCCCATGAATCTGTCTACGCAAAGGTATGGTGTTACCATACCCGTGTCAAAAATCGTCTGATTTGGGGGAAGAGGTTGGATGAAGAAGTCAGTCATAAATGCTGGGTCTTTCCCATTTCTAAGCTCAGAAATTCTGCCTTCAATTTCAGTTCTGGTTGGGGGTCATCCAAGCAGTCTCTCTGCTGTTGAGGATTCAACACCTTTTCACATCCCATCATTCTCAGGATACTGATGGGCACAGCCAGCTGGCTTTTTCTGGCATTGGAGTTATTTCTTCTGATTTTGATACTAGTGGTAACTTGGAGTGTGTGAAATCGGGTGAACACAGTGGCGGGAACCCCTTGGTTATTTATCTTACCCTTTCATTGCTTCCTTGAGCAAATGCCTATAGGATGCCACCTGTGGTGCAGGTGTGGAGATGACCTTCTAGATTCTCCAGGATGTATTGACACATCACAAACGCCTCATCCTGTCCACCCTGGAGGGGGCCGACCACGGATGTGAATGTTTAATTTTTTAAGGATACTGTCAGTCCATTCCCCATAGAAGTTTCGCAAGTCCCTGGGACTTGAATGATGTCTCAGATCTGTTTCTTAAGAGCCCTACAAACCCTCTGATTATTGCCAATCTCTTAGTTGAAAAATGATGTCAAACGGCCTATCTTCATAAAATCATCTGCGTTCCATTTCTGGAAAACATTTGAATTGCCCTTTGTTTTTATACGGGTGTTGGGTCCTTTTCTTATTGATCTATAGGGGACTGTTTACATATGAAAGGTAGTGCCCTTAGTGAAGTAGGTGGTACATATTCTTTTTCACTTAATCCTTAGTCTGGTGAATCTTCAAGGGCCGAAAGCTGGATTAACCAGCATGCCTGGCCGCTTTGCTGAGTGACCATCACTTGTTATAAAGTTAGAGGGTGGTGTTTCTAGTCCTCCCCAATGAATTATCAAGAATTGTCTTCAAGGTCAGATTCTTCACACCAACTGACTTTAGAATAATAAAAAGAAAAAATACACTAAATCTGTTGTCATTCTATGAATAACATTGACATTTTTGTAAGTATTATACTATCCACAGAAATGGCTCATTAAACAAGAAGCAGAATAATAAAAGAAGAATAATAAAAAAAAAAAAAAAAAAAAAAAGGTTTTTTTTAAAGATATGTCAAATTAGGGCTTATTTATAAATAAATTTATACTTCGAAGAAATGTGTCAACAAGACTTACTTTTTGTGGAGGGTGGATGTCCATCTTTGTAGATGATTCATTTTAATTTCTCATGGACATAAAAATAAACATGATTTTATTGAAAGTGGGTTATTTGAAAAAAAGTTTATATGGCTTGTTGGATCATTAAATACCTGGGTAAAACAACTCTTTGTTTCATTATTTTGGAACTTCTATGTAAAGAAAGTCCAATGATTTGGGGAATGATGATTAAAAAGTTATTTAAGGGCTGGGCACGGTGGCTCACATCTGTAATCCCAGCACTTTTGGAGGCCTTGGCAGGCAGATCACTTGAGGTCAGGAGTTTGAGACCAGCCTGGCCAACATGGTGAAATTCCGACTCTACTAAAAATAGAAAAATTAGCCAGGTGTGGTGACGCACGCCTGTAGTCCCAGCTACTTGGGAGGCTGAGGCAGGAGAATCACTTGAACCCAGGAGGCATAGGTTGCAGTGAGCCAAGATCGCCCCACTGCACTCCAGCCTGGGTGAAAGAGCGAGACTCTGTCTCAAAAAAGAAGAAAAAAAGAAATGTTATTTCAGGACTAATAGAACATAGAATAAAATCCTTTATCTATTTTTGAAATAATGGTGTTTGGAATAGGATGGTAGTTGTTGGTATGAGAGCCAATCTCCAACTTCCTAAGGCGAGAGGCTTTTCTGTGATTTATTCTGCAGCTGTTTACTGAGCTTCAGTACATGCTGGGCAGTGTCAGTAAACAAAAAGACCCTTGACACATTCATTCTTTTTAACAAGGCAGAAGATCCATTGCAACCTGGGCCATAATGTATTCAACTAAACCCCTTAAGCTGTGGTCAAGTCTTCAGTGTCAGGAAAATGCGGTACATCTTGTACATCCTAGGAAGTACATGATTGTGAACTCATGTAAGTGAATTTGTTGTAATAAATGGCAAAGGTAGCTTTCTTAGGTTAAAAAAAAAAATGCATGTTTAATTGTTTATGGACACTGTCAAATCACTCCCCCAGACATTGTGCAAATTCACAGGACTCGAAGGATGCTTCAGATCTGTTTCCTAGGAGCCCTGCAAACTTTCTGGTCACTGCCAATCAGTTGAAAAATGATATCAAATCAACTCTGTTAACATTGCATTTCTCTTATCTTGACTGAGGTTGAAGGTCTGTGTGTTGAGAAGCCATTTCCAGAAACCACTTGAACTGCACTTTGTTCATTTTTATGTGTTATCAGTCCATTTCTTATTGATCTATAGGAACTCTTTACATATGAAAGATAGTGCCCTTAGTGAAGTAGACAGCAAGTATGCCTTTTCACTTTATCCTTAGCCTTTTGAATCTTTAAGTGGCATTTTATTTTACATTCTAGTATTTATTATTTTTATGTGGTTAAATGAATGGTTTCTGGTCTTCCTGTAATATTTAGAACAGCTTTGCCCACACTCAACATTACTGAAAAAAAAAAAAAAAAAAAAAAAAAAAAACACTCATATTCTTCTAAAACTTTTGTGGGAATTTTTTTCTCTATTACATTAAAATATTTGGGCTCCCAGGGATGCACTTTTTGTATAGGAAAGAGGAAGAGATGCATCTCTATCTAGTATTTCCCCCACCATGGGGTAATCTCATTATTCTCAAACCGTTTACTGAATAATCCATGTTTTTCCCACTGATTTAAAATGCAGTTTACATCACGCACTAACTTCCTGTATGTCCCAGGGGTTGGTGGGGAGACTTTCTGTCCTCTCCTGTCTCTCACTGATCACTCTGCAAATGAGGTAATGCCACATGATTTTAATGACGGTAGCTTGAGAATTATAGTTTTTCATGTATGACAAGGCTCACTGCCTTTCCCATTCATCTTTTCAGGATGTTCTTGGCCGTCTTCTGCTGTTTAATTTTTCATTTGTATTTTAGGATCCGCTTGCCCATTCTAAGAAAAACGCTGTTAATATTTTTATAAGAATTACATTAAATTTAGATTAATTTAGGAATGTTTGTAGTCTAGAGTATAAGAATAAAATACATCTTTCTCTCTCTTTTTCTTTTTTTTTTTGTTTGAAATGGAGTCTCACTTGGTCGCCAGGCTGGAGTGTAGTGGCGCGATCTCAGCTCACTTGCAACCTCCACCTCCCGGGTTCAAGCGATTCTCCTGCCTCAGCCTCCCGAGTAGCTGGACCACAGGTGCACCACCATGCCCAGCAAATTGTTGTATTTTTAGTAGAAACAGGGTTTCACCATGTTGGCCAGGATGGTCTCAGTCTGTTGACCTCATGATCTCCCTGCCTCAACCTCCCAAAGTGCTGGGATTACAGGCATGAGCCACTGTGCCTGGCCCGATACATCTCTTTTTTAAGTTGACTTCTTTTGTATCTCTTTACAGCGTTTTCACATTTTTATATTGATTTGTACCTTTCATATTTTATATATTTAAACTACCTGCTTATGTTAATTCTGTGCCATGCTAACTTCATTCATGATTCATATGGACATGCACAGTCATGGATACAACAGGCTTTCATCTATCAAACTATGAACAAATGTTTCTATTCTCTTAACATTTTGTGGGGATACAACAGATTTTCATATATAAATCATGAAAAAATGCATCTACTAACACTTTGTGGAGATACAACAAGTTTTCATATATAAAATCATGAAAAAATGTATTCTTCTAACACTTTGTGGGGATACAACAGGTTTTCATATATAAAATTATGAAAAAAAATTCTTCTAACACTTTTGTGGGGATACAAAAGGCTTTCATATATAAAATCATGAAAAAGGCCGGGTGCGGTGGCTCACACTTGTAATCCCAGCACTTTGGGAGGCCGAGGTGGGTGGATGAAGAGGTCAGGAGATTGAGACCATCCTGGCCAACATGGTGAAACCCCATCTCTCCTAAAAATACAAAAACTAGCTGGGCATGGTGGCATGCACCTGTAATGTACTCGGGAGACTGAGGCAGGAGAATCGCTTGAACTCGGGAGGCGGAGCTTGCAGTGAGCCGAGATCGCGCCACTGCACTCCAGCCTGGCGACAGAGCAAGAGTCCATCTATTCTCTTTGGTAC
>NW_016816281.1:0-1201 GCF_001698545.2 Rhinopithecus bieti
TCCGTCTCAAAAAAAAAAAAAAAAAAAAAACTCCATGGTAAAAATCCAGACAATCCATTAGAAAATGGGCAAAATATATGCATAGACATTTTGCCAAAAAGCATATACAGATGACAAATAAGCACATGAAAAGATGTTCAACATCAATAGACATTAGCGAAATGCAAATTAAAAATACAGTGAGACACCTATCAGACTGGTAAAATGAAAAGTGGTGACAATGTCAAATGCTGGTGAGGGTGTGGAAAAACTGGATTATTCAAGCATTGCTCATGGCAGTGTAAACTGTAAAGTACCACAGTCAGTCTAGAAAAGACTTTGGCGGTTCTTATAAAACTAAACATGAAATTATCATAAACCCAGCAACTGCACTCTTAGGTGCTTCAGAAAAATAAATGAAACTTGTGTTCACATGAAAACCTGCACACAAATGGTCATATCAACTTTATTTGTAATAGCCCCAAACTGGAATCAGCGTTATCCTTCAACAGGTGAATGGTTAAACAAACGTGTAGATCCATATTATGGAATACTACTGAGCAATGAAAAGGAATGGACTATTGATACCTGCAACGACTTTTCATTCATTCATTCATTCATTCATTCATTCAATGAATGAATGAATCTCCAGGGAATTATGCTAAGTGAAAAGAGCCAATCCCAAAAGGTTACATACTACAGATTCTACTCGACATACATCCTGATAAACCCATTGTAAGTTGAAAATATCATAATTCGGCCGGGTGCGGTGGCTCAAGCCTGTAATCCCAGCACTTTGGGAGGCCGAGACGGGCGGATCACGAGGTCAGGAGATCGAGACCATCCTGGCTAACACGGTGAAACCCCGTCTCTACTAAAATACAAAAAAACTAGCCGGGCGAAGTGGCGGGCGCCTGTAGTCCCAGCTACTCGGGAGGCTGAGGCAGGAGAATGGCGTAAACCCGGGAGGCGGAGCTTGCAGTGAGCTGAGATCCGGCCACTGCACTCCAGCCCCGGCGACAGAGTGAGACTCTGCCTCGAAAAAAAAAAAAAAAAAAAAAAAAAAAAATCATAATTCAAAAATGCATTTAACACACCTAACCTACTGAACATCATAGCTTAGCCTAGCCTACCTTAAATGTGCATAGAACACTTACATTAGCACAGTTGGACAACATAATCTAACAGGAAGCTTATTTTATAATAAAGCATTGAATATTTC
>NW_016816282.1:0-4032 GCF_001698545.2 Rhinopithecus bieti
AAAAAGCAAATCTGCAGACCCATATGGTGTCACTGGAGAATTTTACTAATCACTTAAAGAATAAATAACAATTTTACACAAAGTCTTCCAGATAATAGAAGAAAAACATTCCCCAACTCATTTTGCGAGGCCAGTTATCCAGCTACGAAAATAAAAGATAGTACACACAAAAAGAAACCTACAGATCAATATGTCCTGTGAATTTAGCCACAAAGAATTGAATCCAGGAATGAACAAATGTAATAATACACCACAATCAAATAGGACTTATTTAAGGTATGCAAGACTGGTTCACCATTATTTTAACCTTTATTTTAGGCTTGGGGGTACATGTGAATGTTTATTACATAGGTAAACACGTGTCACGGGGGTTTGTTGTAAATATTATCACCCAGGTATTAAGCTTAGCACCCAATAGTTATCTTTGCTACTCCTCTCCCTCCTCCCATCTTCCACCCTCAAGTAGAAGCCAGTGTCCGCTGTTTTCTTGTTTGTATTCATAAGTTCTCATCATTTAGTGCACACTTATAATTGAGAACATGTGGTATGTGATCTTCTGTTCCCTCATTAGTTTCCTAAGGATAATAGCCTCCAGCTCCTTCCATGCTCTCACAAAAGACATGATCTTGTTCTTTTACATGGCTGCAAACTGTTCCATCATGTATATGTACCACATTTTCTTTATCCAATTTGTCATCAATGGGCATTTAGGTTGATTCCATGTCTTTGCTATTGTGAATAATGCTGCAATGAAAATTCATGTTCATGTATCATTATGGTAGAGTGATTTCTATTTCTCTGGGTATATATCCATAATAGGATTGCCGGGTCAAATGGTAGCTCTGCTTTTAGCTCTTTGAGGAATTGCCATACTGCTTTTCACAATTGTTGAACTAATTTACACTTGCAATACCAGTGTATAAGTGTTCCGTTTTCTCTGCAACCTCACCGGCATCTGTTATTTTTTGACTTTTAATAGGCATTCTGACTGGTGTAAGATGGTATGTCATTGTGGTTTTGATTTGCATTTCTCTAATGATCAGTGATATTCAGCTTTCTTTTCATATGCTTGTTGGCCACATGTATGTCTTCTTTTGATAAGTGTATGTTTGTGTCTTTTGCCCATTTTTTAATGGGGTTGTTTTTTCTCATGTAAATTTAAGTTTCTTATAGATGCTGGATGTTAGAACATTGTCAGATGCATAGTTTGAAAATATTTTCTCCCATTCTGTAGGTTTTCTGTTCACCCTGATTATAGTTTCTTTTGCTGTGAAGAAGCTCTTTAGTTTAATTAGATCTCATTTGTCAATTTTTGCTTTCATTGCTTTTGCCATTGTCATCATGAAATCTTTGCCTGTGCCTATGTTCTGAATGGTATTGCCTAGATTTTCTTCTACAGTTTTTATAGTTTTAGGTTTTACATTTAAGTCTTTAATCCATCTTGAGTTGATTTTTGTATATGGTGTAAGGGAGGGGTCCAGTTTCAATTTTCTGCACATAACTAGCCAGTTCTCCCAGCACCATTTATTAAATAAGGAATTCTTCCCCATTGCTTGTTTTTGTTAGGATTGTCAAAGATCAGACGGTATAGGTAGATAGTTTTATTTCTTAGTTCTGTATTCTTTTTCATTGGTCTATGTTTCTGTTCTTGCAGCAATACCATGCTGTTTTGGTTACTGTAGCTTTGTAGTATAGTTTAAAGTCAGGTAGCATGATGCCTCCAGCTTTGTTCTTTTTACTTAGGATTGTCATGGCTATTGGAGATCTTTTTTAGTGAATTTTATTTATTTATTTTTTTGTTCTAATTCTGTGAAGAATGTCAATGGTAGTTTAATGGAAATAGCACCAAAACTATAAATTGTTTTGGGCAGTATGGGCATTTTCATATTGATTCTTCCTATCCATGAGCATGGAATGTTTTTCCATTTGTTTATGTCCTCTCTGATTTCCTTGGGCAGTGGTTTGTAGTTCTCTAAGAAGAGGTCCTATACTTCCCTTGTTAGCTGTATTCCTAGGTATTCATAGCAGTTGTGAATGGGAGTTCATGAATTGGCTTTTGGCTTGCCTATTGTTGGTATATAGGAATGGTAGCGACTTTTGCACATTGCTTTTGTATCCTGAGACTTTGCTGAAGTTGCTTATCAGCTTAAGAAGCTCTTGGGCCAAGACAATGAGGTTTTCTAGATATAGGATCATGTCATCTGCAAACAAAGATAATTTGACTTCCTCTCTCCCTATTTGAATACTCTTTACTTCTTTCTCTTGCCTGATTGGCCTGGCCAGAACTTCCCCAATACTATGTTGAATAGGAGTGGTGAGAGAGGGCATACCTTTTTCCTGTTTTTAAGGGAAATGCTAACAGCTTTTGCCCATTCGGTATGATATTGGCTGTGGGTTGGTCTTATGTGGCTCTTATTATTTTGAAGTATGTTCCTTCAGTGCCTGCTTTATTGAAAGTTATTAACATAGAGGGATGTTGAATTTTATTGAAGGACTTTTCTGCATCTATTGAGATAATCATGTGGTTTTTGTCTTTAGTTCTGTTTATGTGATGAGTCACATTTGTTGATTTGCCTATATTGAACCAACCTAGCATCCTGGGGATGAAGCCAACTTGATCATGGTGAATAATCTTTTTGATGTGCTGCTGGATTTGGTTTGCCATTATCTTATTGAGGATTTTTACATTGATGTTTATCAAGGATATTGGCCTGAAGTTTTCTTTTTTTCTTGTATCTCTACAAGGTTTTGGTATTAGGATGATGCTGGCCTCATAAAATGAGTTAGGAAGGAGTTCATTCTTTTCAAGTTTTTGGAATAGTTTCAGTAGAAATGTTACCATCTCTTCTTTGTACCTTTGGTACAATTCAGCTTTGAATTCATCTGGTCCTGGGCTTTTGCTTGTTAGTAGACTATTTATTACTGCTTCAATTTCAGAACTTGTTATTGGTCTATTCAGGGATCCAATTTTTTCTGGTTCAGTCTTTGGAGAGTGTATGTGCCCAGGAATTTATCCATTTTTTCAATATGTTCTAGTTTATGTCCATTGAGGTGTTTATAGTATTCTCTGAAGGTTGTTTGTATTTCTGTGGGGTTAGTGGTGATATCCCCCTTATCATTTCTGATTGCGTTTATTTGATTCTTGTCTCTTTTCTTCCTTACTAGTCTAGCTAGAAGTCTGTCTCTTTTATTAATTTTTTCCAAGAACCAGGTCCTGGATTCACTGATTTTTTGAAGAGCTTTTTTGTATATCTATATCCTTCAGTTCAGTTCTGATCTTGCCTATTTATTGATTCTGCTACCTTTGGGGTTTCTTTTCTGTTGGTTCTCTAGTTCTCATAGTTGAGATATTAGGTTGTTACCTTGAGATCTTTCTAGCTTTCCGATGGGGGCATTTAGTGCTATAAATTTCCCTCTCTTAGCATTGCTTCAGCTGTATCACAGAGATTCTGGTGCATTGTGTTTTTGTTCTCATAAGTTTCAAAGAACTTCTTGATTTCTGACTTAATTTTATTATTTATCCAGGAGTCATTCAGGAGTAGGTTGTTCAATTTCTATGTAGTTGTGTGGTTTTGGGTGAATTTCTTAATCTTGAGTTCTAATTTGATTGTGCTGTGGTCTGAGAGACTGACTGTTTATTATGATTTCAGTTATTTTGCATTTGGTGAGGAGTGTTTTACTTCTGATTATGTGATAAACTTTAGAGTACATGCCTTTTGGGTTGAAGAGATCTATAGATATCTATCATGTCCACTTGATCCAGAGCTGAGTCCAGGTCCTGAATACCTTTGTTAATTTTCTGTCTTGATGATCTGTCTAATATTGTCATTGGGCTGTTTAAGTACCCCACTATTATTGTGGGGAGTCTGAGTCTCCTTGTAGGTCTCTAAGAACTTGCTTTATGAATCTGGGTGCTCCTGTTTTGCATGCATATATATTTAGGATAGATAGGTCTTCTTGTTGAATTGAACCATTTACCATTATGTAATCCCCTTCTTTGTCTTTTTTTTTTTTTTTTTTTTTTTTTTTTTT
>NW_016816282.1:4757-9231 GCF_001698545.2 Rhinopithecus bieti
GGGGGCTTTTGCAAGTCAGGTCTGATGGTAATGAATTCCTTAAGCATTTGCTTATCTGAAAATGTTCTATTTCTCCCTTGCTTATGAAGCTTTCTTTGGCTGGATATGAAATTCTGGTTTGGAAATTCTTTTCTTTATGCATGTTGAATATTGGCCCTTAATATCTTCTGGCCTGTAGGGTTTCTGCTGAGAGGTCCACTATTAGTCTGAGGGGTTTTACTATGTAGGTGACCTGGCCTTTCACTCTGGGTTACATTTAACATTTTTTGTTTCATTTCGAACTTGGAGAACCTGATGATTATGTGTCTTGGGTTTGATCTTCTTATGGAGTATCTTACTGAGGTTCTCTGCATTTCTTGAATTTTAATGTTGGTTTGTCTTGCTAGGTTGGGGAAGTTCTCCTGAAGTATGTTTTTCAACTTGGTTCCATTCTTCTCATCTCTTCCAGGTACCCCAGTCAGTCATAGGTTTGGTCTCTTTATGTAATCCCATATATCTTGGAGATTGTGTTCATTCCCATTTTTATTCTTTTTTTTTTTTTCTCTATTTTTGTCTGCCTTGTTATTTCAGAAAGACAGTCTTCAAGTTCTGAGACTGTTTTTCTTCCGCTTGATCTATTCTGCTATCAATACTTGTGATTGTGTTGTGAAGTTCTTGTGTTATGTTTTTCAGCTCTATCAGGTCAGTTATGTTCCTCTCGAAACTAGCTATTTGGATTATCAGATCCTATATTGCTTTATCATGATTCTTAGCTTCTTTGCATTGGGTTACAACGTGCCCGTTTAGCTCAGCAAAGTTCACTATTACCCACCTTCTGAAACCTACTTCTGTCAGTTCATCCATCTCAGCCTCAGCCCAATTCTGTGCCCTTGCTGGAGAGGTGCTGCGGTCATTTGGGGGAGGAGAGTCTCTCTGGGTTTTGAGTTCTCAGCGTTTTGATTGATTGCTTTTCATCGTTGTGGGTTTATCTGTCTTTAATTTTTGAAGTTGCTCACCTTTGTTTCGGGTTTTGGGGGGATCTTTCTTGTTGATGTTGTTGTTTTTTGTTTGTTTTTCTTTTAACATTCAAGTCACTCTACCATAGGGCTACCACATATTGCTGGGGATCTGCTCCAATCCCTAGTTGCCTTGGCTTATCCCATACCTGGAATTATCACCAGTGAAGGCTGCAAAACAGAAAAGATGGCAGCCAACTCTTTTCTCTGGAAGCTCTGATCCATGGTGCCACCTCCTATAGGTGCATGTTGCCAGCCCGCATGCACCTGTAGGAGGCGGCTGAAGACTCTTGTTGGGAGGTCTCACCCAGTGAGGAGGAACAGGATAAGAGACTTGCTTAAAAAAGCAGTCTCACTGCTTTTAGATAGAGATGTGTGCTTCACTGGGGGGACCCAACCTTGTCCAGACCATTTGTAATCTCTAAAGCCAGCTGACTGGAACCACTGAGTTAACTGAACTGTAGAGATGGCAGCTGCACCTCCCCCCAAAAACTCCATCCCAGGTAGAGAACAGAGCTCTATCAGTAGATCCCTGACTGGGGTGGCTGAAGCCCCACAGTCCCTGACTGGGGTGGCTGAAGCCCCACAGGGAGCTTCCTCCCAGTGAGGAGGAATGGATTGTGATCCTGCTTAAAGAAGCAGTCTGATCAGAGTTTGGCAAGGCAGCTGTGCCTCATTGTGGGGGACCCTTCCTTGTCTGGACCATTTGTATTCTACAAAGCCAGTAGGCTGGAACAGCTGAGTCTACTGAACTGTAGAAATGGCAGCCACCCCTCCCCTCAGGGGCTTCATACCAGGGAGAGATCAGAGCTCTGTCTGTAGAACTTTTGCTGGAGTGGCTAAAAACCCTACTACTGAATGTTTTGTATCTTGAATGTGTGGTGAATACAGAAACCTACACATGAGACAAAATCGTGTAGCACTAATACATCCAGAGTGTAATCCAAGCAGCAGAGAAGGATGGCAGAGTTAGACTTTTCAGCAATTGTCACTCTACAGAAACATAAATTTAAACAATTATTTCTGCATGAAACTACCTTTACCAGAGCTTAGGAAACCAGTTGAGAGGTTACAGTACCTGGATGTGGCACAATAATAAGAAACGATGCATTGAAGATGGTAGGCAGGACAGTTTAGCATCATCCATGTCACCCCATTCTCAACCCCAGGCATCACAGCACAGAGAGAAATATACTCTAATTGGAGAAAAGGGAGGGAAGCGGAAGTAAGCACAAGACTTTGCAATGGACTCTACACTGTGACTGCTATAGTAAAACCCAGCACTGGACAGCCCCCTACAGCCCTAAACTCCAGGCTGGCACCACACATGAAGCTTTCAGACCCGTTCTGGTGCCACACAGGACCCTGCATCCACAAGCATCAGGCTTGCATGGTGAAATTGATCTCCAGCTTACCCCAGCTCTATATAAATTTCAACACCCCTAGCCTTGGGCATGCCCCAGCACTAAGACAGCTATAGTAACTCTGGGCACTTGGCCTGTATCAGCATTGTGCCACCTTCAGTTGTATCCCAGTGTTGTGTAAGCCACAGCAAACTCCAGGCTTCTGGTGCCTCAGTGCCATCCAGCCACAGCAGCATGGGCTTTAGGTCTTCCTTAGTGCCATGCCAGCTGCAATGGATTTGGGCTTCGGGCTCATCCCAGTGCCATGCCATTCTAGGAGCCGTGGGTTTGGGGACCACGCCAGACAGCCTTCCCAGAACCTCGAGAAGATTTGACAACTGAAGGGCTTTCTCAGACAAAGCCACCCTATGAAGACAGCAAGCACCATACTTACTCTGTGTGCAAACAGTGATGCATGACCACACAAGTCAAGAACAATCAGGGAAACCTGACATCACCAAAGGAACAAAATAAAGTGCCAGTGACAGACACAAAAGAAATGGAGATTTGGGAATTGCCTGACAAGAGGATCCTGAAAGCATCAAAAGAAAAGAAGCAAATAACATATAAGGGGCTGGGCAGAGTGGCTCATGCCTGTTATCCTAGCACTTTGGGAGGCTGAGGTGGGAAGATTACTTGAAGCCAGGAGTTCTAGCCCAGCCTCGGCAACATAGCAAGTCCCCATCTCTACAGAAAATTCAAAAATTAGCTGGTTATGGTGGTATGTGCCTGTAGTCCCAGCCACCTTAGAGACTGAGGCAGGAGGATTAATTGAGCCGAGGAGTTGGAGGCTCAGTGATCTGTGATCGTCACTACATTTCAACCTGAGTGATAGAGCAATACTGTCTCTCTCTCTCATATATCTATCTATATATATGTATATACACATACATATATGAAGATCCAATGCAGCTATCAAGCCTCTCAGCAGAAATCTTAGAGGCAAAGAGAGAGAGGCATTATATATTCAAAGTGCAAAAGGAAAAATTAAAAAAATAACTTGCCAATTGAGAATACTGTACCTGGCAAAGCTCCATTTCAGAAATAAAGGAGAGATAAGGATTTTCCCAAAGTAAAGCCAAGGAGGTTCATCATCACCAGAACTGTCTTACAAGAAATGCTAAAGTAAGTTATTCAAGATTAAAGAAAAAGATGCTAATGAGTAACATGGAAACATCTGATAATATAAAACTCACTGGTAAAATTTACTACACAGGAAAATTCATAAGACATTTGTATTGTAATGGCCATGTGCAAATCACTTATATCTTTAGTATGAAGGTTAAAAGACAAGCATATTTTAAAAATAATAATGGATGCAATAATTTGTTAAGGAATATGCAGTGAAAACATATAAATTGTGACATCAAAATTCAAAATGTTGGAGGGGAGTGGAGTAAAAGTGTAGATATTCTTGCAATCAAAGTTAAGTTTTTATCACCTTAAAATAATCTATTATGACTGGAAGAGGTTTGTTGTAAGCCTTACCATAACCACAAAGCAAGAAACTATGTAAATACACCAAAAATAAAAAGCATGGAAGAGAAGATTACTTAACCATAAAAGAAGACAGCAAGAGAGGAAGAAAGAAACAAGAGATCTAGGAAACAACTAGAAAACATTTAGCAAAATAGCCGTAGTGAGTCCTTACCTATTCATTATTACCTTAAATGTAAATGGATTGAATTCTCCAAACAAAAGACATAGAGTGGCTAACTGGTTAAAAATTAAGGCCCAACTCTGTGCTGTCTACAAGAGCGTCATGTCACTTATAAAGATACTGTATTTGGGCTGGGCGCAGTGGCTCATGCCTGTAATCCCAGCACTTTGGGAGGCCAAGGAGGGCATATCACAAGGTCAGGAGATCGAGACCATCCTGACTAACATGGTGAAACTCCGTCTCTACTAAAAATACAAAAAAAATTAGCTGGGCGTGGTGGCACGTGCCTGTAGTCCCACCTACTCAGGAGGCTGAGGCAGGAGAATTGCTTGAACCTGGTAGGCAGAGGTTGCAGTGAGCTGAGGTGATGCCACTGAACTCCAGCCTGGGCAACAGAGTGAGAATCCATCTCAAAA
>NW_016816282.1:12590-16202 GCF_001698545.2 Rhinopithecus bieti
AAAAAAAAAAAAAAAAAAAAAAAAAAAAAAAAAAAAAAAAAAAAAAAAAAAAAAAAAAAAAAAAAAAAAAAAAAAAGATAGTGTATTAGTCCATTCTCACACTGCTATAAATGAATACCTGATACTGGATATATTATAAAGGAAAGACATTTAATTGTCCTGCAGTTCTACAGGCTCTACAGGTGGGGAGGCCTCAGAAAACTTACAATTATGGCAGAAGGCAAAGGGAAAACAGGCACATCAACTCGCACAGCCAGAGCAGGAACAATAGGGCCTAGTGGGAGGTGCTGCACACCTTTAAACAACCAGCTCTCCTGAGAATTTACTCACTATCATGAGAACAGCAAGGGGGAAATCTGCCCCCATGATTTAATCACTTCCCACCAGGACCTTCCTCTAACATTTGGGATTACAATTTGACATGAGATTTGGGTGGGGACACAAATCCAAACCATAGCAGATACACACAGACTGAAAATGAAAAATGGAAAAAGATATTTCATGTAAATGGAAACCAAAAGAGAGCAGGAGTAGCTATACAGTTGACCCTTGAACAACACAGATTTCAAGTGCATGGGGGTCCACTTACAAGTGGATTTTTTTCAATAAATATATTGGAAACTTTTGGAGATTTGTGACAATTTGAAAAGTCTTGCAAATGAACTGCATAGCCTAGAAATATTTTTAAAATTAAGAAAAAATTAGGTGTGCCATAAATCCATAAAATATATGTTGGTTCTAGTGTATTTTATCATTTTCTACCATAAAATATACACAAATCTATTATTAAAAGTTAATGTTTATCAAATCATGTGCACATTAACACACATAATGCCATTTTCAGTTCAGAGAATTATAAACAAAGACAGTATTAAATCATAATTGCATAAAATTAACTGCAGTACATACTGTACTGCTGTAATAATTTTGTAGCCACTTCCTCTTGCTTTTGTGGTAAGCTTAAATGTTACAAGTATCCACTTAAAATGCCGTGTGAACTAATCATCTTCACATGACAATTTTTCTGTTTACTAAATTGTGTATCACAGTAAAAAGTGATCTATTGCAATTCTCATGTACTTTTTGTTGTGTTTAGTGCAATAGTGCCTACCTTAAAAAACAATATGAGACCCATATGAAGTGCCACTGGTGATACTGGAAGTGTTCTCAAGAAGAGAAAAGTCATGACATTATGAGAAAAAAGTTGAGTTGCTTGATACATGCCATACAGTGAATTCAGTGTAAAGACCTTTGTAAAAAAAGTAAAGGAAATTTGTAAAGCCATTGCTGCGGCTATGTGAGCAGGCGCAAAAACCTTGCACATTTTGTGAAATATCCTTTTGTTGTTGTTGAAAATGCAATTTTCATGTGTGTGTAGGATTGCTATAAGCCATACCTGTAGACTTCAGTGTGATTCTAGAAACAGTGAAGTCATTATATGACAATTTAATGAAAAAGGAAAGTGAAGGATCTAAAGCTGGTTAATTTAATATTAGCAAAAGATGTTCAATAATTTAGAAAAAAAACTTGGCTTGAAAAATTTCAAGATAACAAGAAAAGCAACTTCTGCTGAACAAAACGTAACAAGAAAAGCAACTTCTGCTGAACAAAACATAGCAAGCTAGTTCCCAGATGATATTAAGGAAGCCATTGAGAAAAAAAGATTATCTGTTTGAATGTGTTTTTAATGCAGATAAAAGTCCCCTATTCTGGAAAAAGAAAATGCCACAAATGACGCTTATTAGTAAGGAAGAGAAGTGAACACTAGGATTTAAGGCAAGAGGAGATAGGCTAACTCTGCTCTTTTGTAGAAATGCAACCAGGCTTATTATCAGGACTGCCTTTATCTATAAAGTAGCTAACCCCAAGCCTTGAAGAAAAAAGATAAACACCAACTGCCAGACTTTTGTTGTACAACAAGAAAGCCTAGAAAATAATTGTTTTGCTAGATTGGGTCCGTTAATGCTTTGTCCCGAAAATCAAAAAGTACCTTGCCACTAAGGAGCTGCCTTTTAAAGTTCTTTTGATATTGGACAATGCCTATGGCCACCCAGAACACCATGAATTCAACACCAAAGACATTGAAGTTGTCTGCCTTCTCCTAGCAGAACATCTCTATTTCAGCCTCTAGATCTAGGGGAATCATAAGAAACTTTCAGGCTTATTACACATAGTACTCCATGGAAAGGATTGTCAACGCTGTGAGAGAACCTCAATACAGAGAAGATCACGAAAATTTGGAAGGATTACACTATTGAAGATTTAAACATTGTTATATATATTTTAAAAAGCTGTGACAATGATCAAGGCTGAAACAATGAATTCTTACTTAAAAAAAAAAAAAACTGTTTTGAGATGTTGTATATGACTTCACAGAATTTACAACAGAGCCAATCAAGAAAATTATGAAAGAGATTGTGAATGTGGCAAAAAAAAGATGGGGAGTGAAGGGTTTCAAGATAGGGATCTTGGAAAAATTCAGGAGGGAATACACACCATACCAGAAGAATTAGCAGAAGACAACTTGATAGAGTTGAGTGCATCTGAACCAACAGCAGATGATGAGGAAGAAGATGTATAAGAGGCAGTGCCAGAAAGCAAAACTTCATTAGACAAGCTGGTATGAAGGCTCTGATTATTCAATACAGCTTTTGACTTCATTTGCAACATGAAACCTTCTATGATATGGGCACTGAAATTAAAACAAATGTTGAGAAAATATTGGTACTGAATAGAAACATTTTCAGAGAAATGAAAAACCAAAAATGTCAGGCAGGAATTACAATGTATTTTCATGAAGTTACACTGAGTGTGCATGCCTCTCCTGTCTCCTCTTCCACCTATCCCATCTCTTTCATTTCAGCCACCCCTAAGACAACAAGACCAATCCCTCCTTTTATTTTTCGGCAACCTATTCATTGTAAAGATCAGGTTGAAGCCCTTTGTGATGATCCATTTCCACTTAAGAAATAGTAAATATATTTTCTCTTGCTCATGATTTTCGTAATATTTTTTCCTCTGGCTTAATGTAAAATAACGGTATATGATACAAATGATATACAAAATACATGTTAATCGAATGTTTATATTTTGATTTAGATGACTTTTGTTTATTTTTTTCTCTAATTGCTCTGGCGGGACTTCCCAGCTTTTACTATGTTGATATGTAATGATCTCTTGAATAGAACTGGCAAGTGCCTTCAACCAGATCTTAGAGGGAAAGCTTTCAGTTATTCCTCATTGATTAAGACGCTAACTGTGGACTTTTTATAACTATCCTTTGTTATGTTCAGGTAAGTTTCTTCTATACCTACTTTGTTTACGGTTTTCTACTATAAATGGATGTTGAACCCAGTCAAATACTTTTTCTGTGTCTACTGAGATTATTACATGGTTTTTGGTTTATATTATGTTACATTACATTGATTGATTTGCATATATTGAACTCGCCTTCTCTGGGAAAACTTTACTTATTTATGTCATATAATCTTTTTCATGTACTTTTGGTTTTTTATTTTTTATTATACTATAAGTTCTAGGGCACATGTGCACAACGTCAGATTTGTTACATATGTATACTTGTGCCATGTTGGTATGCTGCACCCATCAACT
>NW_016816283.1:0-1479 GCF_001698545.2 Rhinopithecus bieti
GGAGAATTTTGATCATCTGAAGCCTTCTTCTCTCAACTCATCCAAGTCATTCTCCATCCAGCTTTGTTCCATTGCTAGTGAGGAGCTGCGTTCTTCTGGAGGGGGAGAGGTGCTCTGATTTTTAGAATTTTCAGCTTTTCTGCACTGCCCTTTCCCCATCTTTGTGGTTTTATCTACCTTTTGTCTTTGATGATGGTGATGTACAGATGGGGTTTTGGTGTGGATGTCCTTTCTGTTTGTTAGTTTTCCTTCTAACAGTCAGGACCCTCAGCTGCAAGTCTGTTGGAATTTGCTGGAGGTCCACTCCAGACCCTGTTTGCCTGGGTATCAGCAGCGGAGGCTGCAGAAGAGAATATTGCTGAACAGCAATTGTTGCTGCCTCATCCTTCCCCTGGAATTTTCATCTCAGAGGGGTACCTGGCCATGTGAGGTGTGAGAGGTCAGTCTGCTCCTAGTGAGGCTACTCAGGGGTCAGGGACCCACTTGAGCAGGCAGTCTGTCGGTTCTTAGATCTCAAACTCCATGCTGGGAGTACCACTACTCTCTTCAGAGCTGTCAGACAGGGACATTTAAATCTGCATAGGTTTCTGTTGCCTTTTCTTTGGCTATGCCCTGTCCCCAGAGGTGGAGTCTACATAGGTAGGCAGGCCTCCTCGAGCTGTGGTGGGCTTCACCCAGTTGGAGCTTCCTGCCTGCTTTGTTTACCTACTCAGCAATGGCAGGCATCCCTCCCCCAGCCTCGCTGCTGCCTTGCAGTTAGATCTCAGACTGCTGTGCTAGCAATGAGGGAGGTTCCGTGGGTATGGGACCCTCTGAGCCAAGTGTGGGATATAATCTCATGGTGTGCCATTTGCTAAAACCCTTGGTAAAGTGCAGTATTAGGGTGGGAGTGACCTGATTTTCCAGGTGTTATGTATCACAGTTTCCCTCGGCTAGGAAAGGGAATTCCCTTCCCCTTTGTGCTTCCCAGGTGAGGCGATGCCTTGCCCTGCTTTGGCTCTCACTCGGTGGGCTGCACCCACTGTCCTGCACCCACTGTCTGACAAGCCCCAGTGAGATGAACCCGGTATCTCAGTTGGAAATGTAGAAATCACCCATCTTTTGTGTCACTCACACTGGGAGCTGGAGGCTGGACTGTTCCTATTCGGCCATCTTGGAATCGCCCCCTATACTATACATTTTAATTGTTATTTTAGAGAGTAGTCCTACTTATTTACAAAAAGTAAATATAAAACAGCCTCAGACAAGTTCTTCAGGAGGTGTTCCAGAAAAGAGCCATTTTTATCATAAGAGATGGCAGCTCTATGCTCGTATTCCCCTTGAATACCTTCCAATGGGACAAGATATGAAGGTGGAAGACAGTGATATTGATGATCCTGACCTTGTGTAGCCCTATGCTAATATGTATATTTTCTTAGTAAGAAAAAAGTTTGAAAAGTAAAAAGCAAAAGAATTCAAAATTTAAAAACAGAAAAAGTT
>NW_016816284.1:0-2507 GCF_001698545.2 Rhinopithecus bieti
TATTATATGATATATTAATTATAATTATGTTATAATTATAATATATAATATATAATTTTATATATATATATTTTAGAGACAGCATCTCTCTGTGTCACCTAGGCTAGAGTGCAGTGGCATAATCATGGCTCACTGCAGCCTCAAAGTTCTAGGCTCCAGTGATCCTCCTACCTCAGCCTCCTCAGCATCTCAAGTAGTTAGGACTACAGGCCTGTGCCACCATGCCTGACTAATTTAAAAACTTTTTAAGGTCTCACTATGCTGCCCAGGCTCAAGTGGTCCTCCTGCCTCAGCCTCCAAAATAGGTGGGCTTACAGGCACAAGCCACAGCACCTGGCTCAATTTTGGTAATATTTTATATCTGTTTCTTGAGATCTAACAAACATAGAGGCTGAGATTCCTAGTGTTGTTAGGCAACATTTAATATAGCTTATAGATCCAGGCATTGCCTTCGATTTTTATTTACTTTCCAACCCTTAAGTTTACCACTTACTGCGAAAAACAGTGTTCACTTCAGTGAACCAAGTTTTCATACTTCATTTTAATTCTCACCTTTCACTTGCAATTGTATTTTGAATCACATTACTTTCAGGTCATATAATGCATTATCCAATATGTTTCACTTAAGTAAATCAAAATTCAACATATATTCGTGTTATAGGCCATGAAGGTAAAATAAAAAGAATTGCTGACTGAATGAGACCCACAAAACTTCTTGCTACTCGAGATTATGTCGAGTTTAATGGACAAAGCTGGCTGTCTTCCTCTAATCTGGTTAAGATCAATCAAGCAAAAGTTGTATTTGACTTCAATTTAATTCCAATTAGCCTTGTAATCACATTTTGGAGTTATAGTGCATAAACGAGCAGGGTAGGTTGGCATAATATTAAAAGCCTCTGTTTTGTATAATTCATTTTTAAATTTTAAATATGTACTTATTCTGCAGGAATTCTGCTTGTGTTTTCAAGATCCTATTTAATAAAATATAGATGTTTGGGGGAACATAGGAAAATAAGAGGGGAAAGCCCATATTTCATAGTTTTCTGTACATTTATATGGTTATAATAAATATGTATTAAATGTTTCCTTATGTGGGCATTTCCTAGACCCATCCCAGAAACTCTGGAATCTCTCATTCACCTTATCTGTGGCAGATGAATCCTTACTCTTCATAGGTCTGTGATGACCTGTAGGAAATAGAGGAGGAATGGATTGTATACAGTAAGAACTCTCCATATCTGCATTTGGCCCATAGCCAATCATGCTACCAATTCTGTCAAGCTTTTACAGATATGATTAGGAGCCAAGTTTACTTTCCTGATATAAAGGGAAAAAGAAATAGCCATTGTATAAATCTTAAAAATGAATCTTTTCTTAAAGACAGGCCAGAAGCCAAAGAAAATCACTGGCAGTTGATTTGGACTTGTCATGATCTCTATTGCTCACCTAAATATCCAGTAGAGTGACTCAACTTTATAAGAAATAATAGAATAAACATTTATATATGATTAGATAAGATTTACAGTTTAAATCTTATCTAATCAGGCCCTGGCAATTAGGCAAGAAAAATAAAAGGCATTGAGGTTGGAAAAGAAGTAAAACTATCTCTATTTACAGATGATGCCATCTTATATATAGAAAATCCTACAGAATCCACTAATAAACTATCAGTACTAATAAACAAGGGCCAGGCACAGTGGCTCATGGCTATAATCCCAGCAACTTGGGAGGCCAAAGCAGGAGGATCGTTTGAGCCCAGGAGTTCAAGACCAGCCTGGGCAACATAGTGACACCCTGTCTCTACAAAAAAATAAAAGAAAGTTAGCTGGGTATAGTTGTTCATACCTGTAGTCCCACTTACTCAGGAGGCTGAGGTGGGAGAATCCCTTGAGACCAGGAGTTGAAGGTGACAGTGAGCTATGATCATGCCACTGCACTCCAGCCTAGCTGACAGAGACAGACCTTATCTCTTATAAATAAATAAATAAAGTTCAGCGAGGCCAGAAGTAAAAGCCAACGTACAAAAATCAACTGTATTATTATTATTGAGACAGAGTCTCACTCTGTTGCCCAGGCTGGTGTACAATGACACAAGCTCTGCTCACTGCAACCTCTGCCTCCTGGGTTCAAGTGATTCTCCTGCCTCAGCCTCCCGAGTAGCTGGGATTACAGGCGCCTGGCACCACACCCTATTAATTTTTGTA
This sequence comes from Rhinopithecus bieti, assembly GCF_001698545.2. Lineage (NCBI taxonomy): Eukaryota > Metazoa > Chordata > Mammalia > Primates > Cercopithecidae > Rhinopithecus > Rhinopithecus bieti. Next base: position 2,205 of record NW_016816284.1, read on the forward strand.
TTTTTTTGGGCTTATTATTACTTTAAAATTTTTATTATACTTTAAGTTTGGGGATACATGTGCAGAACGTGCAAGTTTGTTACATAGGTATACACATGCCAAGGTGGTTTGCTGCACCCATCAATCCATCGTCTACATTAGGTATTTCTCCTAATGCTATCCCTCCCCTAGCCCCCAACCCCAGAACAGGCCCCAGTGTGTGATGTTCTCCTCCCTGTGTCCATGTATTCTCATTGTTCAACTCCTACTTATGAGTGAGAACATGCAGTGTTTGGTTTTCTGTTCTTGTGTTAGTTTGCTGAG
>NW_016816284.1:6430-8695 GCF_001698545.2 Rhinopithecus bieti
ACCGGTTTTTCCTTTCCATATTTAGTGCTTCCTTCAGGAGCTCTTGTAAGGCAGGCCTGATACTGACAAAATCTCTCAGCATTTGCTTGTCTGTAAAGGATTTTATTTCTCCTTCACTTATAGAGCTTAGTTTGGCTGGATATGAAATTCTGAGTTGAAAATTCTTTTCTTTAAGAATGTTGAATATTGGCACCCACTCTCTTCTGCCTGTAGCATATCTGCAGAGAGATCCACTGTTAGTCTGATGGGCTTCCCTTTGTGGGTAACCCGACCTTTCTCTCTGGCTGCCCTCAACATTTTTTCCTTCATTTCAACCTTGGTGAATCTGACGATTATGTGTCTTGCGGTTGCTCTTTTTGAGAAGTATCTTTGTGGTGTTCTCTGTATTTCCTGACTTTGAACGTTGGCCTGTCTTGCTATGTGAGGGAAGTTCTCCTGGATAATATCCTGAAGACTGTTTTCGAATTTGGTTCCTTTCTCCCCATCACTTTCAGGCACAGCAATCAAATGTAGATTTGGTCTTTTCACATAGTCCCATATTTATTGGAGGCTTTGTTCATTCCTTTTCATTCTTTTTTCTCTAATCTTGTCTTCATGCTTTATTTCACTAAGTTTATCTTCAGTCTCTGATATCCTTTCTTCTGCTTGATCTATTCAGCTATTGATACTTATATATGCTTCATGAAGTTCTCATGCTGTGTTTTTCAGCTCCATCAGGTCACTTATGTCCTTCTCTAAACTGGTTATTCTAGTTAGCAATTCCTCTAACCCTTTTTCAAGGTTCTTAGTTCCCTTGCATTGGTTAAAACATGCTCCTTTAGCTCAGAGGAGTTTGTTTTTACCCATCTTCTGAAGTCTACTGCTGTCATTTTGTCAAAATCATTCTCCATCCAGTTTTGTTCCCTTGCTGGCAAGGTGCTGTGATCCTTTGGAGGAAAGAAGCACTCTGGTTTTTGGAATTTTCAGCCTTATCTACCTTTGGTCTTTGATGTTGGTGACCTTCGGATGGGATTTTGAATGGACATCCTTTTGTTGATGTTGATGCTATTCCTTTCTTTCTGTTAGTTTTTCTTCTAACCATCAGGCCCCTCTGTTGCACGTCTACTAGAGTTTGCTGGAGATCCACTCCAGACCCTATTTCCCTGGGTATCACTGGCAGAGGCTACAGAACAGCAAAGATTGCTGCCTGTTCCTTCCTCTGGAAGCTTTGTGCCAGGGGGGCACCTGCCAGATGCCAGACAGACACTGTTTGAGGTGTCTGTCAATGCCTACTGGGAGGTGTCTCCCAGTCAGGAGGCACAGGGCTCAGGGACCCACTTGAGGAGGTAGTCAATCCCTTAGCAGAGCTCAAATGCTATGCTGGGAGATCTGCTGCTCTCTTCAGAGCCAACGGGCAGGAACATTTAAGTCTGCTGAAGCTGCACCCACAGCCACCCCTTCCCCCAGGTGCTCTATTCCAGGGAGAGAGGAGTTTTATCTATAAGTCCCTGACTGGGGCTGCTGCCTTTCTTTCAGAGATGTCCTGCCCAGAGAGGAGGAATCTAGAGGGGTAGTCTGGCTACAGTGGCTTTGCGGAGCTGCAGTGGGCTCCACCCAGTCCGAACTTCCCAAGGGCTTTATTTACACTATAAGAGTAAAGCTGCCTACTCAAGCCTCAGTAATGGCAGATGCCACTCCCCCCACAAGCTCGAGTGTCCCAGGTTAGCTTCAGACTGCTGTGCTGGCAGTGAGAATTTCAAGCCAGTAGGTCTTAGCTTGCTGAGCTTTGTGGGGTTGAGATTTGCTGAGCTAGACTACTTGGCTCCCTGACTTCAGTCCCCTTTCCAGGGGAGTAAATGGTTCTGTCTTGCTTGTGTTCCAGGTGCCACTGGGGTATGAAAAAAAAAAAACTCCTGCACCTTGCTCGGTGTCTTCCCAAATGGCCGCCCAGTTTTGTGCTCAAAACCCAGGGCCCTGGTGGTGTAGGCACCCAAGGGAAGCTCCTGGTCTGTGCGTTGTGAAGACCGTGGGAAGGGTGTACTATCTGGGCTGGAATGCACTGTTCCCCACAAAATGGTCCCTCATGGCTTTTCTTGGCTAGGGGAAGGAGTTCCCAAACCCCTTGCACTTCCCAGATGAGGCGATGCCCCATCCTGCTTTGACTTGCCCTCCGTGGGCTGCACTCACTGTCTAACCAGTCCCAGTGAGATGAGTCAGTTACCTCAGTTGGAAATGCAGAAATCATCCAGCTTCTGTGTTGATTTCACTGGGAGCTGCAGACAAGAG
>NW_016816285.1:0-802 GCF_001698545.2 Rhinopithecus bieti
CTGCAAAACTGTGAAGAGTTATTTCAGTACATATTGAGGCTAATGAAGAAAAGAAAACATTTTCGGATAAAACAAGAAAGAAGCATTCTGAGAAACTGTTTTGTGATGTGTGCATTCATCTCACACAGTTAAACCTTTCTTTGGACTCAGCAGTTTGGAAACTTTGTTTTTGTCCATTCTACAAATGGACAGTTGGGAGCTCAATGAGGCGAATGGTGAAAAAGTGAACATCCCAGGATAAAAACTAGAAGGAAGGTATCTGAGAAACGGCTTTGTGATGTGTGCATTTGTTTCACAGAATTAAACCTTTCTTTTCATTTAGCAGTTTGGAAACACTGTTTTCATAGAATGTTCAAAGGGATATTAGCAAGTGCTTTGAGGCCTATGGTGAAAAGGGAAATCTGCAGATAAAAATTAGAAAGAAGCTTTCTCACAAACTGGCTTGTGATGTGTGTATTCATATACACACATTTCCTTTAATTAAGCAGTTTGGAAGCACTGTTTTTGTAGAATCTGTGAATGGACATTTGGGAACTCATTGAGGCCATTGGCAAAAAAGAAAATATCCCAGGACGAAATCTAGCAGGAAATTATCTGAGAAACTGCTTTGCTATGTGTGCATTCAACCCACAGTATTAAATATTTCCTTAGCTTCAGTGCTTTTGAAACACTTTTTTTGTACGTTCCACGAATTGACATTAGGAGATCATTGAGGCCAGTGACGAAAAAGCGAATATCCCAGGATCAAAACTAGAAGGAAGAACTCTCAGAAATTACTTCATGATGTGTGCACTCACCTCGA
>NW_016816286.1:0-3260 GCF_001698545.2 Rhinopithecus bieti
GAAATTTTCGGAGAAACTCTTTTGTGATGTGTGCATTGATCTCACAGAGCTAAAGGTTTCTGTTGAGGGAGCACTTGGCCTTACTGTTATTGTGGTGTCTGACAGGGATATTTGGGAATGCATTGAAGCCTATGGTGGAAAAGGAAATATCCTCATATAAAAACTAGACAGAAGCTTTCTTCAATACCGCTTTGAGATATGTTAATTCTTCTCACAGAGTTGCACGATTCTTTTCATGGATCAGTTTGGTAGCACTGCTTTTGGGGAATCTCAGAATGGACGTTTTGGATTGCATTGAAGCCTATGGTGACTAAGGATATATCCTCAGATAAAAATTAGAAAGAAGCTTTCTGAGATAGTTCTTTGTGACATGTGCAATTATCCACAGAGTTACACTTTTCTTTTCATGGGGCAGTTTGATAGCAGAGTTTTTCTGGAATCTGCAAAGGGATATCTGGAAGCGACTTGAGGCCTATAGTGGAAAAGGAAATATCCTCAGATAAAAACTAGAAAGAAGCTTTCTGAGAAACTGCATTGTGATGTGTGAATTAAACTCACAAAGTTACACCATTCCTTTCATTGAGCAGCTTCTTACCCCTATTTCCTTGGAATCTGCAATGGGATATTTTGGAATGCATTGAAGCTTAGAGTGACAATGGAAATATCCTCATATAAAAACTAGAAGGAAGCTTTCAGAGGAACTTGTTTGTGATGTTCTCATTAATATCACTGAGTTACATGATTCTTTTAATGGATCAGTTTGGTAGCAGTGTTTTTGGGTAATCTGAGAAGGGATACTTTGAATAACATTGAAGCCTATGGTGACAAAGAAAATATCCTCATATAAAAACTTGAAAGAAGGTTTCTGAGAAACTGCTTTGTGATGTGCTAATTCATCTCACAGAGTTACACCATTCTTTTCATGGAGCAGTCTGCTAACATTGTTTTCCTGGAATCTGCACAGGGATATTTGGGAGCGAATTGAGGCCTATGGTGAAAAAGGAAATATCCTCAGAAAAGAACTGGAATGAAGTCTTCTGAGAAAGTTCTTTGTGATGTGAGAGTTCATCTCAGGGAGTTACACCTTTCTGTTCTTGGAGAACTTTGGTAACACTGTTTTTGTAGAATCTGCAAGGGGATATTTGGGAGCACTTTGAGGCCTATAGTGAAAAAGCAAATATCCTCAGAGAAAACTAGAAAGAAGCTTTCCAAAAAACTGCTTTGTGATGTGTGAATTATAATCACACAGTTACACTGTTCTTTTCATTGAGCAGTTTGCCAGCAGTGTTTCCTTGGAATATAGAATGGAATATTGTGGAGCACTTTGAAGCTTACTGTGAAAAGAGAAATATCCTCAGAAAAACTATAAAAAAGCATTCTGAGAAACCACTTTATGAATTGTGAATTCATCTCACAGGGTTACTTGATACTTTTCATGGAGCAGTTTGGTAGCACTGCTTTTGGGGAATCTGAGAAGGGATATTTTGGATAGCATTGAAGCCAATGGTGACAATGGAAATATTCTCAGAAGAAAATCAGAAAGAAATTCCTGAGAAAGTTCTTTGTGATCTGTGAATTCAACATGCAGAGTTACATCTGTCATTTTATGGAGCAGTTTGCTAATACTGTTTTCCTGGAATCTGCAAAGGAATATTTAGGTACACATTGAGACCTATGGTGAAAAAGGAAATTTACTCAAATTAAAACTATAAAGAAGCTTTCTGAGAAACTGATTTCTGATGTGAGAATTCATCTAATACAGTTACACTGTACTGTTCATTCAGCAGTTTGCCTACACTGCTTTCTTAGAATCTGAAATGGGATATTTTGGAGCACATTGAAGCTTAGGGCGACAAAGGAAATATCCTCAAATAAAAACTAGTAGGAATCTTTCTGAGAAACCGTTTTGTGAAGTATTAATTCATTTCACAGAGTTACAGGATTCTTTTCATGGATCAGTTGGTTAGCACTGTCTTGGGGTATCTGAGAAGGGATATTTTGGATTGCATTGAAGAATATGGTGACAAACAAAATATTATCAGGTAATAACTGGAAAGAAGCATTCTGAAAAAGTTATTTGTGATGTGTGAATTCATATCACAGAGTTACACCTTTCTTTTCTTGGAGAAGTTTGCTAACACAGTTTTTGTGGAATCTGCAAAGGGATATTTGGGAGCGCATTGGTGCCTATGGCAGAAAAAATATATACTCATATAAAAACTAGAAAGGAAATTTCTGAGAATCTCCTTATGATGTGTGAATTCATCTCACAGAATTACACCATTCTTTTCATTTTGAAGTTTGATAGTACTGCTTTCGTGGAAACTGCAATAGGATATGTTTGAACGCATTGAAGCCTAAGGTGATAAAGGAAATATCCTCAGAGGAAAACTAAAAGAGGCTTTCTGAGAAAAGCTTTGTGATTTGTGAATTCATCTCACAAATTTATTCAATCCTTTTCCTGGAGCAGTTTCGTAGCACTGTTTTGGGGGAATCTGAGAAGGGATATTTTGAATTGCATCAAAGCGTTTGGTGATAATGGAAATATCCTCAGACTACAACTACAAAGAAGCTTTCTGAGAAAGCTCTTTTGGTTTTGTGAATTTACCTCACAGTTTTACACCTTACTTTTCATGGAGCAGATTGCTAACAATGTTTTCATGGAATCTGCAAAGGGATATTTGGGAGCACATTGAGGCCTCTGGTGAAAAAGGAAATGTCCTCAGATGAAAACGGAAAGAAGCTTTCATACAAAGTTCTTTGTGGTGTGTGTAATATAAAACTAGAAGGAAGCTTCCTGAGAAACCGTTTTGTGATGTGTTAATTCATCTCTCAGAGTTACACAACTATTTTCATGGATCAGTTTGGTAGCACTCTTTTTGGGCAATCTGAGAAGGGATGTTTTGGATTGCATTGAAGCCTATGGTGACTAAGAAAATATCCTTAGATAAACACTAGAAAGAAGCTTTCTGAGACAGTTCTTTGTGATGTGTGAAATTATCTCAAAGAGTTACACCTATCTTTTCATGAGGCAGTTTGCTAACAATTTTTCCTGGTGTCTGCAAAGCGATAATTAGGAGTGCTTTGAGGCCTATAGTGAAAAGGAAATATCCTCATTAAAACTAGAAGGAAGCTTTCTGAGAAACTGTTTGTGACCTGTGAATTCATCTCACTTACACTGTTCTTTCCATTGAGCAGTTTGCTAAATCTGTTTTCTTGGAATCTGCAATGGGATATTTTGGAGTGCATTGAAGCTTATG
>NW_016816286.1:6735-7961 GCF_001698545.2 Rhinopithecus bieti
GATGTGTGAATTCATCTCACAGAGTTACACCATTCTTTTCATTCAGCAGTCTGATAACACTGGTTTCATAGAATCTGTAATAGGGTACTTGGGAGCTCATTGTAGCCTGGGATGTCAAAGAAAATATCCTCAGATAAAAACTGGAAAGAAGCTTTCTGAGAAATTGCTTTGTGATGTGTGAATAAATCTCACAGAGTTACACCTTCCTTTTAATTGAGCAGTTTCTCAGAAAGTTCTTTGTGGTGTGTGAATTCCTCTCACAGAGTTACAACACTGTTTCCATGGAGTAGTTTGGTAGTACTGTTTTTGGGGAATCTGAGGAGGGACACTTTGGTTGGAAATATTCTCAGATAAAAAAGAGAAAGAAGCATTCTGAGAAACCGCCTTGTGATGTGTTAATTCATCTCACAGAGTTACATGAGTCTTTTCATGGATCATTTGTTAGCCCTGTTTTTGGCGAATCTGAGAAGGCATATTTTGGAATGCATTGAAGCCTGTGCTGACAAAGGAAATACCCTCAGAATAAAACTAGAAAGAAACTTTCTGAGAAAATACTTTGTGATGTTTGAATTCATCTCACAGAGTTACAGTGTTCTTTTCATGGAGCAGTTTGCTAACATTGTTTTTGCGGAATGTGCAAAGGGATATTTGGGAGCACATTGAGCACTATCTTGAAAAATGAAGTATCTGCAGATAAAAACTAGAAAGAAGCTTTCTGAGAAACTGCGTTGTGATGTGTGAATGCATCACACAGAGATGCACCGTTCTTTTCATTGACAGTTTGATAACATTGTTTTCATGGAATCTGCAAAGGGATATATGGGAGTGCGTTGAAGCCTACGGTGAAAAAGGAAATACCTCAGATAAAAACTAGAAAGAAGCTTTCTGAAAAACTGCCTTGTGATGTGTGAATTCATCTCACAGAGTTAAACTGTTCTTTACATTGAGCAGTTTGCTAACAGTGTTTTCTTGGAATCTGCAATGGGCTATTTTGGAGCACACTGAAGCTTATGCTGACATATGAAATATCGTCAGACAAAAAGTAGAAAGAAGCTTTGTGAGACACCACTTTGTGATGTTTTAATTCTTCTTACAGAATTATATGATATTTTTTCATAAATCTGTTTGGTAGCACTCTTTTGGGGGAATCTGAGAAGGGATATTTTAGATCGAATTGAAGCCTATGGTGACAAGGGAAATATCCTCAGATAAAAAATACAAAGAAG
>NW_016816287.1:0-2121 GCF_001698545.2 Rhinopithecus bieti
AGTGATGAAGTAACTAAAAAGGAAGACACAACTGTTTTGATGGAGCTTGCCTTCTATCAGGTAAGAAACACCTCAAACATATACCCAGTTTATTTATCACACACACAAAAAGGGAGTAAAGCTGCGTGCTCAGAAAACATGTATGATGAATTTTTGAAATAATCTGAGATATAATAGTAGGAAAGAACATAACATAACTCAAGGAAGTTCAGAGATGTAATATAGGGTTGAAAATGAAGGCAAGGGCTATATTGCCTAGGATCTATTCATCCTCGATCATATTTTCTACAAGGTATCACACTAGTACTGAGTATCCTTCCACGACTGAAATGGTAGGGGTGAGCCTGCTTGCTAAAAATTCTTCAGTTGTGTTAGTGGCAGTGGCTCCACTCCTCACTACCATACCCATTTTGCAATTCTCTGCCCTGTTTTTTTCCCTGGAAAGCTTGTTTCTTCATTTGTATCACCAACACCTCTTGTGCACTAACTTTCAGGAAATTATGTAACACCAGTTGGAGATCAGAGGGAAAGGAAAAAAAAGGTTTGGATATTTGTGTTCCACTTCACATATGGCTCACTAAGGTCCTAGCAGTGTCTGTCCTTTTCTGTTGTTATTCTAACATTATTCCTTCACCTTGACATATTAGGCCTGGAGGTAGAAACAAATTGCCTCTGTTGCTGCTTCCTAGGTGACTCATCATCCTTTATTTGTTCTCATCAGCCTTCCTATATGTTTGTCCATAGTTCTTTCACTGAATTATTTTCTGTTAAATGCTTTTGAATCTGCCACCTACATTTCCTGCCAGGATCTTCACTAATACAGAATAAGAGATACAACTATTAAAACATGTTACTGATTCTCAGCTCACTAGCATCAATGCATTTACTTTCTTTGTACTCATAATACCTTTCTTACATGCAGAAATCTTTTAAAATCTTCATTAATCCCTATACATTTACCTCATAAAATGGTTGGGAATCAATCCGTAAAGTAAGGAGTCATTATTTTCACAACACAGGCAAATTAGTTTTGAATTTTGCTTATATTTGATTTTGACTCTGTAGATAGTACTGATATGTAGTACCAAGTCCTGAAATCAAATCATTATGCGAATGTCATGGGCTTCATTGTTTATGGAAATGTGAGCTAAGATCTATTCTCACTTGTATGAGTTGTAGCTTTTTTTTTTTTGTCCAGTGGGAAAAAAAATCTGAATGTTTAAAAATGAACTCACAAGGTTCCAGATATCCATTTACTAATTTTAATGGGAATTAAAATGGTGTCAAGTAAAATTTATTTACACACACACACACACACACACACACACACAAATCTCTAAAGTATCAACCATAGGTGGAGTGGGGAACCCGGACCTTCATTCCCACCTGACAATAAGGCAGCACACTTCTACCTCTATCTTCCACTAGAACAGTCAGAAGGGAACTAGCTAAAATAGATTTAAATAAGATTCACAGTCTGATAATGTAATATCCCAAATGCCAAAAAAGAAAACTTCAACTGGAATGAAAAAAGATAGTAGTCACTTATACTGACATGACAAAGATGGCGGAATTATCTAGCAAGGATATTAAAGTAGCCATCCTGAAAATTGTTGAGTAAGCTATTTAAAACATTTTGCGACAAATAAAAAAATGGGAAAAGTCAGAAAGAAATAGAAGGCATAGAACAACATGGTATTTTAGAGCTAAAAATATCATAATCAAAAAAAAGTTCTATAAATGGTGTCAACAGTAGAATGGAGGTGAGGAGATAGGGGAAATCTGTGTGCAGAAAGATAGGACAATAGAAATTACACAGTCTTAACAAGAAGAAAAATAAAACGATTTGCTCATCATCACTCACCATCAGAGAAATGCAAATCAAAACCACAATGAGATACCATCTCACACCAGTTAGAATGGCAATCATTAAAAAGTCAGGAAACAACAGGTGTTGGAGAGGATGTGGAGAAATAGGAACACTTTTACACTGTTGGTGGGATTGTAAACTAGTTCAACCATTATGGAAAACAGTATGGCAATTCCTCAAGGATCTAGAACTAGATGTACCATATGACCCAGCCATCCCACTACTGGGTATATACCCAAAGGATTATAAAT
>NW_016816287.1:6071-8412 GCF_001698545.2 Rhinopithecus bieti
AAATATGCATCTGACAAAGGCCTAGTTTTCAGAATCTATAAGAAGCTTAAATCTACAAACAAAAAACAAATACATTCATTAAAAATGGACAAAGTATATGAACAGACACTTTTTTTTTGAGACAGGGTCTTGCTCTTAGTCCAGGCTGAAGTGCAGTGGCACGCCAAATCTTAAAAAAATGAAAGTTTCTTAAAAAGCAAAACAGGAAAAGAACTGGTTTTGGAAACTCTGCTGTTTTCCTTTTTTTGTGCAATCACATGCATAACAGACAGTAGTGCCATTAAATTAGAAATATGAATATATCTAATCACAATACAAAGCACTATGTAAAAAAGCTGAGTATGATGAAATAAAGATAACCTAAATATTGGATATACATACTATGTTAATGAATTCAAGGAATCGATGTGGTAAAAACATCAATTCTTCCAAAATTGATTCATAATTTTAATACAATTCCTATCAAAATTCTACCTGAAAGATATTCTGTAGATAGATCTGTACATCTATTTGTAGATAACCTTATTCTAAAATTTATATGATAAATTATAACCACACTCTTGGGCATTAATCTAGAGAAATGAAAAATTAAAAACTACATGATTGTTTTGCAGCTTTTTTGTAGTGGCCAAACCCTGGAAACAACGAAAATATCCCACAGTATGTGAATAGTTAAAGTAACCATAGAACATCCATGCCATGAACTACTACTCAGCAATAAAAGGAAATAAGCTATCAATGACAACTTAAATGGATCTCAAGTACATAATGCCGAAACCCAATCTCAAAAGGTTACATAACGAATCATTGCATTTATCTAATATTCTTAAAATGACAAAATTATAGTGATGGAGAACAAATTGATTGGTGCCAGGCTTTAGGGACATTTAGGGAGGGTGACTGGTGTGACTATAAAGGGGTAGCATGAGGCAGATCTCTGTGGTGATGAAACAGGTGTTTATTTGTTGAAGTTGAGGTTACACAAATCTGTTATGAAATAGAAATATGTATATATATATCAATGTCAGTTTCTTGGTTTTGATATTGAATTGTAGTTATTGTAGGATGTTGAATTGTAGTTATTGTAGTTAATCTTTGGAAGAAACCAGGTGAAGGGTACATGGGATCTCTGTATACTATCTCTGCAAATTCCTGTGAATCTATGAGTATTTGAAAATAACAAGTTAAAATTAGTTTTAAAATTCTGTGACAGTTATTAAAATGGAAATTTGAGCAAGTTCTTTTATTATAGGTCTAATAAGACCCATCAGATATAGTTATTCTGAGGACTAAAGGAGAAAGATAAGTGATTAAGGGACACAAGAAAGTACTGTGGTGACACAGTCTGAACTGGAATTCATTATGTTTGGTCTAAATTTTATTTTACGTGCCTTTCGCTTTTCCAGTTATTGTAAGCATTTATTTCCACCTGGATTATAAAATCTTAAGGGAAGTATATGCATTCCACACAATGCAGAAATCATTACAGGTGCCAAATAAATTCTGATTATCAACTAAGGCTGAATGGCAATTAAATGTATCTGAGGGCATTCAGATCTATCAGGATTTGGTGCTTTAGATATTACCCAGGACACATCTTTGTTACATTTAGAATCACAGTTGTTTTTAGAAACATACACTTTAGGGTTTCTCAAAGTTGACCATGCATTAGAATCACCGGTAAAACACAGAGTTCTGTGTCCCAACCCCAGAATTTCTGACTTTTGAGGTCTCGTGTCAACTTGCATTTCTCAGAAGTTCCCATGTGATATTGGTGTTGGCTTGGGACTGACAAATTGTATTCATGCCTTGGCCTAAACAAGGGTTTATGTTTGTAGAAAACTCACAGTACAAGATATAAAGGGGACTTATACTCTGAGCAATATTGTACCTCATAGCATAGAGGGACACTGATGCTAACATGTAGACTTAGAGGCAAATCAGCCCCACAACAATTGTTTTCATTTTTTTCATGTTGTTTTATGAAAATTTTGCTTATATACATATTTAGACAACCACACAGAGGAAAGGAGGTGACCTAGGTAAAAGAATGTTTTCAGTTAAAATTAGGCCTTGTGTTTTATCTCATACACATTTTGCTGGGGAAAATAGCCATGTTATGACAATAATATTCTAAAACACAAAATGTATAATTAACTATTACGGTAAACATCACAGTCTGACTCAATAATTTTTTTATTTTGATCTATTACTCATTTCAGTCGCAAGCAGTTGAATGTTTGACATAGAAAATGAGTCTGTCACTTTAACAAATGGTACAATAAAACACTCAAACAAAATTTTAGTAGGGATTATTATAACTATAAAAGAATATCTTTCT